>NW_019727091.1:357584-436102 GCF_002891405.2 Cryptotermes secundus
CCCCCCCACACACACAGACATATTAAGTTCAGCAGGAACATTGTAATAGGCTAATTTTTATAACGTTTATAGGAGGAGGTTGATGTCTGATGTAACAAAATTTGAACATGCATAGTGTTTGAATTTTGCGAACAATCTGTATCTGTTTCTGCCACTGCGTGAAGAAAATTGAGCTCAACTCTTTCTAATGGACCAAACTGTTTAGGTACCTTCCCACCTCTTCATCTAAGGTTGAAAACAGACGAAACTTCCTAAATATTGCAAGTTGTTCAGAACAATAAGTTGACCAAAACCAAGAAATCAAGTGATGATGAAGACAAAAGATATGGCAACACAAAATCCGGATAAAGTGGTCTTTCAAACAATTCATAAGACTTATGGTAAGATATTCTTGTTATTTAACAAAAACATACCAATCCAATAGCCATCTTCTTCTGGTACTCTACTGACAGCCCCAACTATTATACAGATGAGACCACTTATGAGCAGGAAACTAGCCATGGGTATTCGACGTCCAAATCGTGACAATATGATGTATGCCAAAACATAAGATAAGACTTCTACAACGGCACCCAACAAAAAATTCAAATGTCGTTCACCACTCAGATCAGGGAGATGAAACATGATGCCATAGTACAATAATGAGACACTAAACCTGCAACAAGGCAAGATCACAGATCAGTAACAAAGGTCTTTGGACAGGAACAGAGAAAAGAGAAAAATAACTAGCATATGATCCTTCAAAGTTAATAGGAATGAAACTATTATATTGAGTCACCCATCTATGCCTTTCTCTTCTTCCTTCCTTTCCCATCCCTTGTGTTTGTCTTATCATCAGTTCCCTTCCTCTTCCTCCATTCCTCTCCTTTATGTCACCCAATGATTACCACCATCTGTCAGAATTTAAGCATAACTGTGTCAGCCTATTAGATTATTTACATATTTTAATTTGACTTTCCCTTGCATCCCAGCAATGGCACTATAGCTGAGTGTGAGAGGAGTAGCCAATTACATACTGCATCTTTACAAAATAATACTCTGACAGATGTGAAATCTGGGGTAATTTATCTAACAGCAGAAAGATATTTGTATTACATAAGAAAACTGTTTGAATCATGGTGGATATCAAAACTAGAAATTTATATAGGGGTCTATTTAAGAGATCAGAGATCTCACCCCTTCTGCATGAATACATATTTCCATTAACAGACATCCCTGTAATCATTTTTTTTTATTGGTTGCATCCTGTTATGTGTCTCAGACAATATATAATATGTAGGAACTATGCTACCGTCAAGACAACAAATATTTCAGTATTACATTTAGATCTTTTATTTACTGCGACATGTTTCGATGATGCATGACCATCATCAGGCAGGAATATGTAGTTACTGAGATACTGATACAGATCCTTATCGGTGCAACGCGTCGTATTAAATATAAACATAAAAACTTTGCCTCACATTAGTGTATAGTTACAAATAAGAAATACATGATTAAAAATAAAAAATAAAAAAGAAAAGATAAAATAAAGGTTTACTATATATAAAATGTTGAAATATTATTAAAAAATATTAAAGGTATGTTAGAAGTATATAATAGGTATTAACAACTATATGTAGGGTTAGGGATCTATATGCCAAATATTTTTTTTTTATTTTAAGGGATATCCTGCTACAGTGTAGAATTGGGCCTGTATGTTGCATAGGTCTTGTTGGAGAAATTCTACGTAATAAGCTGGTATATGAGGCCCAAAGACAAGTTTTCAATGATGTACACATTGCAAGTTTTATAAACAGGATACATAGCATGGGAATACCATACCAAATACCCACAAAGCATTAAACTTGTAATATTCATTCTAACATCAATAAACATTTCTTATAATTATATGTGGTTGTCTCTTCAAACATCAACATCCCACAGGGCCAAGAGGTGAGCTTTGAGGTTCTCACAACTTGGTTATGAAGAGCTTTATCTTCTTGGATATAACACCACGTAGTATGTTGAATGCTACCTTCTTCATGCTGGTTTGTTGGCTTGCTTATTCTTCAACCCTGAAGATGTAGGCGATGTGTTCCCCGAAAATATTGGTTGACTTTCAGTGGAATATACGGCGTCATATCCCCAAAGATAATATTATATTTAAGCATCCTGTTGCACTCTACACGATAAATGATACAAACTCCGTCCCAAGTGCAAACAATATATATTATATGTCTTTGATCTTGTTCTCTTCTACACTACATGTTTCGGCCTCTAACGGCCATCATCAGGTGTATACTCTTATGTTGCTGCCACACTGAACCCAGTCTAAAATTTAACATTTAAAAAACACATTGTTATTTTCTTCGTTATTATCAACATCTACCTCGTTGATATCTGTCTGGTATGTAGATTATTTTGCACATGTCAATTTTGATTTTCCTGTAGTAGCACTATAAAATCTTTAGTTATAATTTTAAAATCCTATAAAATTTTCTCTAAATTTAAAATTTAAAATTTAAAATTGTTAGGGTTACTCGCCCTATGTCTAAAGTGCTGCAGCGGCTAGTTCTTGTTTCCACACTGTACAGGTGTTATTCTGTGTAGTCTTCCTGTGTGTGTGCCGCTGCTTGTCTTTACTACTTTAAATTTAAAATTTAGAGAAGATTTTATAGGATTTTAAAATTATAACTAAAGATTTTATAGTGCTACTATAGGAAAATCAAAATTGACGTGTGCAAAATAATCTACATACCAGACAGATATCAACGAGGTAGATGTTGATAATAACGAAGAAAATAACAATGTGTTTTTTAAATGTTAAATTTTAGACTGGGTTCAGTGTGGCAGCAACGTAAGAGTATACACCTGATGATGGCCGTTAGAGGCCGAAACATGTAGTGTAGAAGAGAACAAGATCAAAGACATATAATATATATTGTTTGCACTTGGGACGGAGTTTGTATCATTTACCCAAAGATAAATCTCTTACATTTTTTCTTATTTGTTATTAGTTTTCAGCATGTAAATGTATCCCATCCTAAGCCCTTCTATTCCATTTCTCCCACCCTCCCTCTCTTCTTGAAGCATTTCGTAAATTTTCTTTCCAAATATATGGTTACCCTGCTCTTAAGTGTCATGAACTGCAATGTTATATATTGATGTTTATGTTGATAATATTTTCAACATAAACATCAATGTATTTGACTCAGAGACATGCAGTTATCCATATGCTATTAAAACTGAAGTATGCACTTCTTTAAATGTAAATTTGACAGGCCTTTCCTAAAAAGTATTAGAAAATATACAAATTTAAGAAATTTGGATAATAGTGCTTTGCATGTAATACTGGTCAGTACATTTAGAGTACTGGAAAAAGTACATCACCAAAGCACACAGCATAAGCCTTCCAAAGTTGTGATGAAAGCAGACCACAAATGTTTCCCCTGCTATACATGCAACATTTCATGAAATAAATCTGCAGAATTATGGAGACTCCTTCTTAACCGTTCTTAACAGTGTTAAGAAGAAACCAGTATTCAACTAACCAGTCAGCTGTAAACATACTACTGTACTTCGTAAAATGTCAACTTACCACACAAATACCATTGTTAGATGGTATTTTCGAAGAACGGCATTTCTGAATAGCTCAATGAAACCAGTTCTTTTTGTTGCTGAATCCAGGATCTTGGGTACAGTCACAGTTCTGTGTTCTATGCTCTCACATATCTTAGCCATGTTATTCCAGATTGCTCCATCATCATGGCTCATATCTTTACCACTTGAATTCTCTATCAGTGCTCTATCACACACAGTGTCACTGGTAGTTCCACTGTCTTCTGTCACAGTACTATTTATTTTCACTATCTTATTTTTGCAGACCATCCCATATTCTTCCTCTAATGCTAGTTTTCTGTATGTGATCCCTACTGGATCAGAACCCACCTTTTTATCATCTGATGTAAATGTTTTTCCTATGCTTATCCCTTCATTTCTGCCATCCTGAGTTATAGTGTTATCAGTTATAACAGACATACTTTGCACACCTGTAGCTGATTCATTATTACTTTTAAGATCTTGTGCAGTTTTTGTCCATATATAATTCAGTCCATCACTTTCACTCCTACTCATACTTCTGTGAGAATTATATGGATTATATTCACTGCTGCTTTGTGGATCACCAATTTTCTTTCTAATCTCAGAATGACAAGAGCAACCAATAGTATCTACAGACATATCATTATTAGAATTTATTCTGTTTAATGAATATCCTTGCAGCATCCCCCTGCATTCTTTGCACAATAATTCCATTTTAAATTCTCCATCAAAATTACTTTTCATCATGCTATTGCTTTGACTATTGGTATGCACTAGAGTAACATCAGCCATTTCTTCACCATTGATCAGCTTTTCCTCTTTCTTTTTGTCCTCTCCATGTATTCCATCTATATTTTTCTTATATTCATACATCATAGTAGAATGCAATAAATAGCTGTCTTCTATCATGCTGCCATCAGAAGCCTCTGAATAATAAATAATCTGTGACTTGTTGGAATCACCATCATTGTGTTTACACAGATTACTGTAACTACTGTTTTCTACACTGCTTATGTGATTTGGCACTATTCCTGAATGTTCAGTGCCAACTGATAAGTCATCACACAACCCTGAACAATCTTTCAGTTTATCTTTCACTATCTCTTGCTTCATTATCCCCTTGCAAGCTCTCCCTTGATTAGCTGGCAATTTGATCCCAGTGTTTACATAATCAAAGAGAGCCCTGTCAACAGGAATGTTACTGGTTTCAACCTCTATTATATCATTATTTACAGTCAGCTGGTTTCTAGTGATTTTATTTTCATATGAATGGCCACTATCACATTCAGCACATTTTAATTCCTCAGTTATCATTTTGACAGAATCTTTGTCATTTGATACATCTGTTTCGTTACATGGTAAAAGTCTCTTCCTTGTTTTCTGTGCATCTGCTCTGCCATGGACAGCCAACCATCGTGCAGACTCAGGAACCAAGCTGCAAGGCATGAGAAAAAAGAGTATCTGTTTAATATTTTAGCTCATACTGATTGAGTGTAAAAGCAATTGAAATACACTTTGAAGAGAGCAAATGTAGAATACTTGCATGGAAAATTAGCCATGATTTTAACCATTTAGTAAGCCACATGCAGTAAAATAACCATTACTATTTCTTTGAGGGGCCATGAATTCAAATATTAAAGTGAGTAAATGAAGGAAATATCCTGTGAGTAAGAAGACTAGGACTATAGAAATCTGATATTAAATGAAGGGCAGGACTAAACTTGGGAATACTGGATGGAGCATTCTCACGATACAGAAAATAAATATGAACATAATGTGCATATACTATAATAAATATTAAGAGAAGAACATAAGCTGAGGGTGTTTAAAAGAGGGTATAGAGGAGAGTATTTAAATCTATATAAGGTAAAGTTGTCCCTGTGCTTAACTAATTAAGCACCGTGAAGACATAGAGGGGAGTGGATGTATAGATCTACATTTTCTTGACCTCAGCACTAGTTGGAAGTGAGTGGTCAACTTCATGCACTTGCCGTTTTAGTGCCGGGAAAGAATTCCCGGTACCCATTTGATAGGAGATTGGGTGGGCCCCAGAGCCGGTCTGGATGACATGGAAAAGAGAAAATTCTTGACCTTATTGGGACTCAAACGTCGAGCCCTCAGTCGTCCAACCTGTAGCCAGTTCCTATACCGACTGTGCTATCCCAGCTCCATTCAGATCTATATACAAAGAAGTAAAATGAGGATAACTGCTCTTTCAAAAATATTATTAGGGTAACCGAATCAAGGAGGATGAGATGGACAAAATATATAGAGTGCAAAAGAGAGATGACAAATATATACAAAATTTTAGACAGGAACCCTGAAAGGAAAAGACCACTTGGGAGTCCTAGGCATAGATATGAGGATAATATTAAAAATTATCTTGAAGGACTAAGGTATGAGAATATGAGCTGGATTCTTCTCACTTATGACATGGATCAAAGGTGAGCTGTTGTGAACATAGTAACAAACCTTCAAGTTCCATAAAAATTGGGGGATTTCTTGACTAAACTGAGTGTTTATTAACTTTGCAAGAGAGACTGTTAGTTAACCACGCTGTGTGATGCCTCAGTCTGGATGTTAAGATTTACTGCAGAAATTGTTTCTGGGTGTTGTTTAATGCTTCACATGTAGCCACAGTAAAATCTGTTATGATGCTATTTGTTACATTTCTTAAAGAAGACAAATATTTGGATGTAGGTTTTAGATGTTGGCGGATCAAGAATGGTGTCTGAGAAAGGAAAACTGTTCTAAAATTACGTTTCTTTAGGATAAATTTCATTGCCTTTGACAATACTACCACATGTTATGATAATTAACATATCTATTTCATAGTTTGGTGGGCCCAGATTTCACTTTAAGCTTAGAGACTGGCTATCATAATTAAGGTTTCTAACATTGCTCCATATGAGCTTTCAACACAAAGTACCTACCAAACATACAGCAAAGTTGCTGCTGTAGGTATGGAAAGTACCAATTCCAGTGGGCGCCAATTAGGTATGTAATATGATGCTCCAGCGAGGTAAACTAGTCCAAATGCCCAGTATAACTCCAGTACAACACCAACTGCCGTACGAAACCGCCGAGGAAATGTTTCTACCAAAAGAGTGAACGTTGTGCCCTGTAAACCCTATTGAAGAAGTTAGAGTTATTTTCGTGCAAACAAAAATTATTACAGAAAAGGTAATTACATAATAATATAAAATCAATTAATATTATCCACAATAACTTCATGGTGTTGCAAGTAAAACAGATTTCAGCTTCCTATATAGGAAGAAAATCATCAAACTTATAATAATTCATTACATGTAGAAGTGGGTTTAGTTCTTGCCTATTTTTTTTGTCTATCTTCCTAGTCTAAAGGTGAGATTAGAGCATCAATGTATACATTGAACAAAGACTGAATTAATCTGAGTGCTGTGGCACAGCTGCTCCTCAGTTTTGGTTTTTTATATTGTCAGGTGTATGAGTGTCTATAGGCAGGGTTTGGGCTGGTAATCAGAATTACTGAGCACTTACAAATCCTAACTATGAGTAACAATAGGGATATCACTAATTCACACACTCTGCAGTTCACTAGAGCATGTACTAAGTCTTCTCAGTCTGCTGTGTCTTCACCAGTACCTGGTGACGGATCTCAACAATGTCCTCCATTTCCATATCCACGTTCATATTGGCAACTGTCACACAACTAACACATTGCCAGATTCAGAGATAAAGTTACTTTATAACTGGAATTTTTCTGCCAGTCAGTTCATCTTGGTGCCAAGCTTTTGAGGTTCATGACCAGATATATATATATTGCAACCAAAGCCTTGCAGTCATAGTCCTTATGTAACATCCTCTCTCATGAGAGGATGGGTTTGTCTCTTATGAATAGGGTTCGCTTTGTCACATGTAAGTATCACATATATAGCATAGGTCAATATGGTTATGGGGAAAGCCTTTTCTTCGTGGGAAGCAGTCATTCAGATAAAAGTGATAATTTGGAACAAAAACTCCTCACGGGATTTGGGACATGTCTCTGAGGGTAAAGCCACATGCATATTTAAGTCTTGCAGCTGCTTACTGAACTCATAGTGCCACCTCCAAATAGCATTTTGCATTACATGTTATGACTTTGAGTGGCCTATGAACTCTTAACAGCCATTTTGTTTCATTAAGTTAAGTACTATTTTTGTAATGATCATTATTTTGTCTTCTTCTAACACAGCTTCACTGAGCTCTGTCATGATCTGTTACACTACAGTGAAAATTTTTAGCATGCCATTGGTGATCGAACTGGGAGCCTGTACTGACAGACCTGTTCTCTGAATTTCCTGTTGTAACAGTGTTGCTGCTGCATGGGGAGATGCAAACTGTTCTCACATGTCTGTGGTGCCTGTGGTTGCTGGTGTTGTGTGTCTTGACACAGTATGGCTGTGTAGGACTGCTCTGGTGAGAGAAACATCCTCCCAAATGATCCCTTGAGAGCTCGTATTTTATTTGAATTTCTTTCATGTGGTTGAAGCCTTGATATGTCGCTGGATGAGAGTTCTCTCCTTCCACTAAGGTGCAATTGCAGCAGCTTGGAATAGATTCTGTATTTGTCTTTTCTGGGCATTCCCTGTGCAGGTGGTCACCACCGCACCATGAACATTGGGAGGGTTTCTTGCACTTGACCCAGACATGGTCAAGGTTTCGACAGTTGTAGCACTGCGTAAGGCCAGCCTAAACTCTATATAACTCTACCTTGATGATAACATGGTTGAGGCTATTCAGCTTGAATTTAAATTTTATGTTTCTTGTTAAAGTAACAAGGAATAGAGGGCAAAACACCACAGGAGTTTTTCCATTGGGTGCTGCTCAAGTGGCCGTCATTTGCCTCAAGTTGATGATGTGGTAGCCTAAGTCCTCAAGGCTGTTGGAAATATCTTCCGCTGGCGTGTCTGAGGGAAGGTGACAGATTACTGCCTTGATAGATTTTTAGAATTTTGGAAGAAGTTAAAATGGTGGAGATTATTTTTCTCATGGTAGGATTTCATGGTTGAATAGTCTGCCATTTCTTTTGTTATTATACAGGTTCCATTTTGTTTATTTTGGAAGTCATAATCTCCTTTGATGTGATCCCTTAAGTCACTTTGGAGTTGAATGAGTTTTGTGGTAGAAATCATCACTATTAATGGTGGCCTACCTGGTTTTCTGGCAGCCTCCTGCTTCGGCAGTCTGTTCTCTGCTTCAGTAGTCTCTGTATCCATGTTCAGTAGTTCTGAGAGGTGTGACAAAGTTGCAAGTTAACAATGCATTTTGAGGCAGCTTGACAGCTGCAGATATTGGGACCGGTTTAGTCAATTTATTGGCTGTCTTCAAAGTATTATTAGAGACATGCCCCTTGTGTCTCTTTACTTCCTGGAAGCCGTCATCCTAGGCCGTTGATTCCACTGAGTTTTTGTTCATTGCCCACCATGTCCTGCCTGTACTTTCATCTTCAGGAAGGCCTTCAGTTCATTCAGGGTTACTACATACATGTGTAAATAGCGCTGAAAGGAGGCTTCCCATCTAGAACATTACAGAAGTGCTTTATTCTCATCTGTGCTATTCACAGTGAAGGTCCATTCAGAACTTTCCCCCATTTTAGTTGGTGTGCATCAGACAAGGTTCTCAGTGTCACTGAGTGCTTAATACACCTATAGCACTACAGATACTGCTTCTGGGTGTTTGTTCATGAGAGCATGACATTCAGTTTTCAGCAATGTTAATTTCTGTGGTCAGTATTTCTGGAATCCCAGTATTTGGACTTCCGCAACCTTGGCATACACTAAAGTTCACCAGGCTGCTCGTTTTTCTCACTAGCTGTCACTAACTGCAACGGCCCAACTTCTCTCATCCTAGCTCCAAAATCCTTCCACTCTCCTCTCACTCTGACTCCAATCCGCCTATATCACTGGCTGACTGACTGCCCCAACTGTCCTGCTTATAACATCATTGTTGCTGTATCCAATTGTTGCCATGCAAACATGCTTGTTTGTGAAGCTGTTACTGAGTAACAGCTGAAGTACTTTTTGTTATCTTTCTGTAGTTGCCCAGCAACAAGTCTATATGCCAAATTTTATAATAGAATTAGATATGTTCATCTCTTATTTCACTTCCAAATATTCATATTCATATATATTACAAGCCTGTGTGTATGTCCCTCAACAACCTGAATATGACACTGCAATGAACAGAAAACACATGGGCAGGATGTGATTACAGTCTCTTTCAAGGAATTCTCCTGCCATTCACCAACCTATTCAGCTAATACAATCAGTCTTTGACAATGGAAAACTCTCTGTGTTAAAGACAAAACTCATTTCTCCCTTATCACAAGAACCTTTAAAACTCTAGATTAATCTCATGTTTTAAAATTTCACATTAATGTATCAGATGAT
Organism: Cryptotermes secundus; assembly: GCF_002891405.2. NCBI lineage: Eukaryota > Metazoa > Arthropoda > Insecta > Blattodea > Kalotermitidae > Cryptotermes > Cryptotermes secundus. Next base: position 367,577 of record NW_019727091.1, read on the forward strand.
AAGGTTGTGGGATTGTCGATGTTCTAAAAGACAACCACGTAACAATCGTATATATTAAACTGTATAAACTGAATGTACAGAATAGCTGCAAAGCTATGTAGAATGTCAAAAGTTGGCTGGCCCTGAAAACAACAGTTCGTTCCACCGTGAGCGATTTTTTTAAAAAAAAGTATTGTAACTCATTCTCGTCACCCTTTACAATTTTCAAGCACTGTGTCAAGTACCCAGCCTAATGTAGAAACACATGTAAGTACTATCATTTTTACAGTATCAGCATATTCATACAATTGAATTTATTTTTCAAAGGATGGAAATTATATAAAAGATATGGATGACATACAATTACAGAATTATACAGAACATATAGAAGATAATTGGGCAGGGTGTATATGATGTGTACTGTCTGTTACCTTCACTGCAAGTCTGGATACCCTGATCTATCTGTGGCCATTTTTTTTTTGTTTTCTTAACAAGTTCAGAAATTACATAGCCAGCTGAGAGATGGTATGTTGAAATGAATGGTAAGTACAAAGGGTGTAAGAGACTAAGACTTTGGCCTATTTTTAGATACTATTCCAGTATTCTCTGAGAGAAAGTGAAGAAATTTGTTTAAAGACTGAACCAGAATAGCTAGTTTCTTACTGAGCTTCAAATTAGGAAATCCTAAATGTACATCAGACATGTTTTGACTAAGCTAACTCTTCCAGTCATGGACATCTGAGAATAGATATTTTCTTTAAATGTAAGACACCTTGAAAATAAATTCATTTCCTTTCACTGAATGAAGGACAGAATAATTAATTCAGTCTTAAATTTATCAACAATTATTGATCAAATGTATCAGCTACTAGTTAGTTAGTTATTGGAAAGGGTGGGTTTCCTCATGCACTTAGACCAGTACTGGTCCATTGTGCTTCCCTCTATGATATTCTACCAGTCTCTATACCCTACTGATACTGGTGCTTACCATCAGTCCCGACCAAGCCAGCGAGTTCGGCCTCTACTGGCTTAGCGGTATCTATAATGCTTCCCCCATCTATCAGAGGCGTTGGAGACTACTGTTGGGCGGGAAATGTCCTTGAATTTTGCTCAGTGACCTCCTTAGGAGATATGAGGTTCTTTTACGTGCCGTAAAGCTACGACACGGGACCCACGGCTTAAAGTCCCTCCCGGAGGACTTGTTCCCTGAATTTTTCCGCCCTTAAAAATTCCACGACCTCCGCCGGGTTTGAACCCGCGTACTACGAGTCATGAGGTGGGAACGTTACCTCTAGACTACGGAGGCTGCTTATCAGCTACTAACACTACTTAATATAAAATTTGTTGTTGATAATAAGCAAAACACGGCAGAACAAAAGCCAGGATAAGAGGGAACAAAAATAATCTACTCCACTACCATGTGCATTGATTAGGTACAAGTAAAAAGTACGTTGTGCACCAATGAATCATTGCATCAGTGTGTGTTGGTTACAGAATTATTTTTAAAAACCCTTTCTCTACAAGGCAAATTATAAACTAAGCCTTAAAAGAGTGAAAGGATGACTTAAAGGACTGATGACACATACAAAATTAAAAAATTTTCCTGTATATGTACAAAATACACATGCAGCCCCTACCTAATGTACTTAAATAATAGTAAATTATATTTTGTTTTGAAGGATATCATCATTAATGAATACATGATAACAGTATCACTTCAAAAACATGGGAGGAGTCAAGGCAGTGTCTGAATGAAAAATTCACAGGCTTGGAACTACTGATAGATCAGTCAGTGATCTGTATATCAATAAATAGATGGGGTAAAGGAACATTATATTTCATTGGCCACTGGGCTGAGATGGGTGTGTTTCAGATTGGTTAACTGCAATACTCTGATGGTACTGTAAAGTAATAAAGTAATAAAGTAAAAATAAAAGTAACGCCAATGCTATCCTTGTAACAGGCCGTTACAACACATAGGGTTGTGAGATGTTGAGGGTCCCACATTGTCTAGACAATCGGCTCAAAGATGGCGGTAAGGTTGTCAGCGTTACGCGCCGGCCGCGCTTTACTCCCCAGGAAAATTATTTAATTAATTCCTGGTACACATTTCTGTTAGAGGCTGAGTCGACCTCAGGACCATAGTGCGGCTGGAAGGATTAGGTCAACTGAAAAAAATCCAATGACCTCATCGCGACTTGAACCCATGACCTTCTGGCTTGTAGTATAGTGCCTCAACCAATAAAGAAATAAAGTAGTTTTAATTATGAGTGAAAAAAATGAACTCCACATTAAGGCAGCTAAACTGAGTATTGTTTTGTGATGGTTTATATGAAATGATCTTACAACTGTAAAAGACACTCACCTCCATTCTGATTACTTGCCTGTACAAAGAATCCTTGAATGAAACGAATAGTCATGAAACCTTCAAGAGTTTGCATAAAAAACAAACTGACACCCAGAAGCCCCTGAACATAAAGACAGACGAGAACAACTGGTCGCCTACCATAATGGTCAGCCAAGAGACCACATGTAATTGCCCCTATTGTTACTCCACAGAAGTATAAAGTGGCTAACAAGGGCCGTAGGAAACGACGTTCACATACCAACTGCCACTGAGGAAAAAGAAAATATATTACTATTTACTATTGTGTATCTGGAAGGTACTTGGTAGGATTTGTGAATAACCAATGGGAAAGTATGTGGATGGAACCAATCATGGCCTAATCTGAGGTATTAACCTGACATTTGCCTGTATGGACAAAGAATCATCATGGTAAATGCCGGTCAGGATAGCCAGCCACTGAGCTGATATCTGAACCTGGGACCTCCTGAATACAAAGCAGGAGTGCTACCTACTAAACTGTGGTGTTCATTCTGATAACTATGGCATTTATTTCCTTCAGTGAAAAAAATTTAAAACTGTAAACAAGATGTGTGATGATTATGCTCTTCAAGGAAGAGACACTGTGTAATGTGGTAAATGTTTACAGATATTCCAGGGGACTGCACCGCCCCCATCTTCAGGATAGTTTTAACACCACATAAACATCTACCAGGCTACACAGTATCATATCCCAGAAGACAGTCACAGCCATGAAAACCTCAAATATCACAAGGTTATGTGGCATTCTTTAAAATTTCCTATCTTGGTCATAAGTTGCATTTATTTGACAAGGAAGTGTTTCTAATGTATTTTAACATGTACAATGAACATGACAAAACTTGTATAAAATATTTTTACCCACCTGTGCCATTCACTGATTAGTGATTTAAATGTCTGTAACATTTGTATGTACTACATTCTTTAAAATTGAAGTCCATTCCACAGTGACAAAATGAAAGGTAGATGTTAAGCATTAAGAAGCATTGTAACTATTCTGAATATAAGAGTATGTCATGTGATGAGAATGAAGTCACATGACCCAGAATTAAGTTACTGCATGATGCATAGGTCACCTACTCCTTAAATTGTTAGTGTACATTAGTTTTATTCACCTCAGTAACAACTGTCCAGTCACCACGATTAGATTTAAACTGGTAACCCCGTGGACAGCTTGGTTCAGTTTGCATAACAGATGAATTGAGCACGTTCACACATCCTTCAGTTGCTGCACTCGCATTGTCATTCTGTGTGAATAATGGATAATTCAAGGCACAGTTCACAGTGATTACAAGATAAAAACTGAAATTGTGAACAGATCAATAATACAAAAGTAAAACATGTTAAGTACTATTTAATGGTTAATAAGTCATTAACTTCCTCATTGCCTTGTACTGGAAGACAGTAATGTATAAAGTATGTGATTAGCATTATAGCATTATATAGTGGTTCTTAACTACTCTTAAATTTTGCTGCATCAGATTCTTAAAAAAATAGAAAACATGAAGAAGGAGTTTCAAGTTTAAATACAGATGCCATTTATGTTAAATATGTCATTTATAAAACAAAGATTCAAACATCCACATATTCATAACTTTCCACTCATGAACAATATTGTATACATAATGTATAGGTGTTTCTTAATCTACCTCCATATGAAAGTTCACATGCCAAGCTCCAGTTGTTCATTAGTTGCCACAGTCTATCCGAATGCTGAACAAAATTATTGCAGGCTGCTTTGTTACAAGGTATTTTGCTATATACAAAAAACTTAAAACAACTTAAGTTTCATAATTCTAGAGAATCTGTTACCATACATAATTTTAGAACACTAGATTAAATATTGTCAGTGTCGCATCCACCTTGTTATTATTACTGGCTACTGGAAATTAACAGTGTAATGTTGGAGTCACTTCTAATAGCATAACATTCATACTAAATTTCCTCAAAATCGATAAACTTGTTCAAAAGTTGAAAGGGGGAACACAAGCACACATAATATAGTGATCTCATAAACCTCTTTCTTTCCTTGAGAAAGGAAAGTAGCCTTAAAACAGTAAGGATGTATATGATATCATATTAATGTAATAATGTTTTATTAAAGAGGATGAATACATTTTATGTATGTTCTGTCATAAATCGGGGTGTGGATTAAACAGACCGAACTCATATATAAATTCAAGAATCAACGTTGTTCAGCAATAACTTCTCAGAGTTACATGACAGTGTGCCATCTTCCTCTCTGGGGCAGTGTCCTTCTTCATAAGCGAAAGAAATTTTTAACCTTTTATGGGAATCAATGGCTCATTATCAGTACCATGTCCATATGAACTTGCTACTGAACCATATCATGAGCAAATTCAGTCTAGTCCATAGCTTCATACTGAATTTTCTTAAGATCCATCTTATTATTATCCTCCCATCTATGTCTAGTCCCCTAACACACTGACATCAGTTCTATGAAAAGCATCAGTAGAAAAAGTCACACCAAGCAGGATGGCACAATAATACATTTGACTCGAATTCAGAAAGTGTCAGGTTCAATTCCCATCAAGGGTCAACTGTCCTTAGTCATTATTTTTATTTACTTGCTTCAGCAAAATGCTATGGTAGTATCTTCATATGTAGGGTCCAGAAAAGACATCGGTAATGACTGTGGCAGCCAGGCAAATGTCCTGCACTGACACTGGTGTCCTTGATGGGGGTCATTGTGTTAAACAAGGTCAATGAGAATTTCCCACTCTTCTCTTTCAAAGTAATTGTACATAATTTTCCAATAACTTTGCTACAAAATCCACATAAGTACACAAATTACCTTACTTACTTACTCATGGAGCTGAGCCCTTCTTGAGGAGCCGCCAATTCCGCAGCTACTCAAGAATTTCCCAGCATTTTATGGAACCCGAAGGTTCATCACCGTGTTCACAAGAGCCAAATTACCTGGCAAAAGTAATTTGGTGTATAGCCTTGGAATGTAGGTAGAGTGTGGTTGATACCAACAATGGCATAATTACAGCCAAGCAGCAACAAGAGCATTATCTGCCACTGCCCAACACGCTCATTCACTGCCACCATCCCTGCTGTTGCAGACATCTGCAACAAAGTACAGAAATTATGAATATCCTGGGAAAAAAAAAAGAAGTAACTTCCCATGTGCCTAGGAAGCACATAATGGACGTGAAGCTCAAAATAAATGCATCCCAGAACTCGAAACTAGATGGAGGTGATTATGTTTACTTCATGCACCATCTTCTTTATCACTCTGAATAGGGACCAGACTCACCTGGACAAAGCAGTTAGAAGGAGAATCTAAATGTCCATACTGTTGATCATAAGTAATCCAATCTGCATCAAGAGTGTGCAACCCTTTCACACATTTAAACTTCTGAAAAAGCGCTGGCATCAGCCCCATTCCCTCATTTTGTAGTAAACATGTAAGCCAAGTGCAGTAACAACAGCTTCAATTACAAGTGCTGGATAGGAGACATGCCACACCCATGACCATCGCCGGGCCTGATAACTCCACTGACAACGTCAGGATGGGGGCGCCCTGACTTTAAGGAGTCGCTCTTAGAACTGACTCTAGGTGGATCGCACTACGACTTTTTGTATTCGACGCAAAAATGGCAGACGAGTACTGTGATATTACGACGCGGTGGTGGAATTGCGGCGCCATGCGCAACGACTAAACACAGAAATGTCGTTATGGCGTCCCGCGCCATGGCCACGATAATTTCTTTAGGCGATGGCCAGCGTAATACCGGTTCGGAGTGGAAAAGTCGTGACTGTGCGGCTGGAGAATTCCGTGGAGGCATCGAACAGTCTAATGGACCAAGTTCGAAGGGTACCCACTGAGGAGCGAACGGGATTAGGACGCTGGTTTAATCTGCAGGAGAAATATCTATGAGAATGGTTGAACATTTCCAGGAATGAAAGCATGCAAATATAGATGTTCCGTCTACAAGACCCTGCCCAGAGGCACATGCTCACTGTCAGAAAGTCGAGTGACCATAAAGTAGCCTGAAGGCACGGATTACTGACCCTGCCGTTACGAATGACAAGCAGCCCTGAGGAAAGTGCAGCTGAATGACGATGTGGGGCTATTCTACATGAAGTGAAGGCTGGAGAGCGTCCCGAATGGAACATCTTCGACCGCAGTTCATCTACAGTAGTTACTGGGCTCAGTGGAATTTTCTGATGACAAGAGACAGCGTGCTAGAGCGTCGCTGGGAGTCAGCCGACCGAGGGTCAAAGGGAGTCCAAAGCAGTCGTAACTCTTTCCCGGAGCAAGGTGAGGGAAATGCTTGAACAGCTCCAAGGAGGTTCTTCGGAAGAACGTTTGGGTAGTAAATAAAACCCCTAGACCAGTTCATAAAATAAATGATCATAAAATGTCACGTGACATCGAGATCATAAAAAAACCAAATATTGATTTAATACTGCCGCCACTTTGTTGTTTCATGTTTTACAAAACAGGACCTAATTAAGAGCTGCATCTTTTTCTGCCTCTATTACTATACATAATTTCAGGATCACAGTTCATTCCTCTTTTTTTCTCTCCCACCTCATAAATTTATCTGCCCGGCATCCTGTTATTATCTGATTAAGAAACTGGAAAGAATGGGGCTTGGGTGGCTTCTAACGGCAAAATTTCCTTACCAAATTTCATGAAAATAGGTCGAATTGTTGAAAAGTTTAAGTAGGGAGACAAACACATAAGTACAGTCAGCAAGGGTATCACATTGGTCTATTTTTGTTTAACGAAAAAAAAACTAGGCTAAGAAAAATATGCCTATGCACAAAAAATGTAAAACTTTCCAAATTTAGAAGTGCGTGATTTGAGGTAGATTACAAAATAGGATATATTCTCGTAATGCCACAAGCGTACAAAGGCTTACCTTCTTGTCAAGGTAACGCTCAGCACGACGTACAAAAGGATCCACTGTTCTCAAATCTGTCAATTGAACTGTTGTACAAACGATACCCGAACTACTAACATGAAAAGCAGGAATGATAAACCAAATGTGTCTGACAACAAGATTACTGGTATCAGAACTCGCTATATTCGTTATACGTGGCCCGGCGACTTAGAATTCTACAGTTTATGTAACTATGACAGCGACATCTGCTGCGTATTGAGCTTACCGTTCATTTAGATGTTGATAAACGCATCACGGTTCTTTTAATTAAGTTCAAAAAATAGGGCAGACAATGTCGATTTGAAAATCCAATGTTAACACCATCCGTTTGGATAGTGATAACGCTGACAGCATGCATTACGTAAGTTTGATAATTATTCAGAGACAGGTCGGATGTGCTTCAAATGTGACGGAGAGAAGTCAGGTCTTCGAATGTAGGTGGAGACACAGTAGTGGAGAAGTGCAAAGCTTTCTGTTGTATCCCAAACTTACGTTCTCAGACCACATCTATCCATCTACCTACCTACCTACCTATCTATCTGTACGTCTGTCCGTATATTTATGTTTCTATCTTTATATCTATACAACTACCTACCTACCTGTCTGTCTATTTATCTATGCCTTACAACCCTTTCTTAATCCTATATACAGGCGATAAGACTCCTTTGGCGGGGGATAAGCCCCTCACAAGGCCGCTACCTACACACAGAACAAGACAAACACAAACTAAACGCACACAGACATCCATGCTCTGAGTGGGATTCTACCCCACGATCCCAGCGTTCAAGCGAGCGAAGACAGTTCATGCCTCAGACGGCGCGGCCACTGTGACCGGTCTCAGACAACATACCGCCAATATTTTAGGTCCTACCTAATCAGTCTGAAACCTTTACAAGCCAGTATGAGTTCTTAGCGGTGGTGAAAAGTTACATTACTGTTTTCCACTGTGTGTGCCGCGGAACATCAATGTCCTGCGACAGTAACAGAGGTGTGCCTCACTACTTACTTATATCCAGTTTTTTACTTTACTAGTGATCCTATTATTGCCGTAATAAATAAATCCATCTTGAGTATTCCTTCTTAAATTTAATATTTTTATGTTCAAATACATTTAAAAATAGTCTTTCATTTTAAATTTTCTTTCCGGGAAGGACCTCCGGGCCCTCCCTTCAGTCTTATTGAGGGGTGCTCCATACCTCCCCCCTCTCCAGGAGCACACGCAGTGCCTACAATTTCAAAACTCTAACAAGGTGTCCCGCAAGTATAACAAGATTAGGAAAATCAGATTTCAGTTGTGGTCTTCTGAGTTATGTCACCGTGGAGTCTGCTGAAGTTTGTGACAGTATTCGTTATCTCCTAAGGACTGGTAACCACTTCCCAGACTACACGGTGTCTTATCCCGGAAGACTGGATTGTAAAAAGGTTGGCACCATTTGAAACTGAAGTTACAGGTATTAATACATTCTGCAGCTTATGTCATATACAATTTCAGTATAGATATTTAACACTGAACATTGAACTATAATAAATTGGCGACCACAAGCGTGGCATGTGTAAACGCTGTGAGGCGACGATAACACAGTTTCTGATGATGAGGACACAGATGGTCTATGAAATGAGAGTAATTCTTAACCAACTGACATGGCTCATAGCCCAAGAAGATTTTATTAATGAGTTGCTAATAAAGTAAATTCATGCTCAGGAAATTACGGAGTCGAATATATTAGTGAGGACAGTAAGGTAAATGTTAATTCGGTTGATAAGAATGGAATGGTTACTTACGTGGACAAGATGAGATGTAGGATTCGACTTGTCGCCGCTTAGAGCTCAGTTTTGGTTGTTGTTTTGCTCCTCAGCGGTGAAGGTGTCAGTTACTCGTTTCCGGTGTAGTTGACTGGTGGTGACCTGTTCTTTGTTTTAAAGATTGTGCAATATAAACCCATATCATACGTCGGCAGAAAAGTAAATGCACTTCAGTTCTTCTGTTTCCAGATTCCTCTCTATAGCATCTGTGTTCGTGATGCGTTCATTTCATAAGAAGTAGGAGCTCACTGTGTAAATTCTTCTGTGCTGCGTGCTTCATGCTGGTCTGCTGCTTGACGTACCCCACGATCCTGAAGATGGAGACGATATTTTCCTCCGATATGTCGGCTGACTTTCACCGGACTACATGAAGTTATATCCTGGAAGACAGAACCTTTTTCCATTTAAACCTTTTAAGAATGTGTTTACAGATCACCCGAGAGTTTGGGTCTCTATAATGAAACGTAAATGGTACCATATTTAAAAGCAAATGCAATTTTTATATTAAAATTCAGCATATAAAAGAAACTCCGTGGCTTTAGTCCGCAAGCGAACTATACCGACCGAGCGACTACCGCTTGTCGGCGAAGTTAATGCCAACTTCAGCGGATATAGGGTGTCGCGTGGTCAGCGCAACGAATCCCCACGGCCGTTAATTTCGGTTTTCTAGACCGGAGCCGCTACTTTTCCAATCAAGTAGCTCCTCAATTATCCTCACGAGGCTGAGTGGACCCCGCTCCAGGTCCACTACTTCTCAGAAAATCTGGTAGCATATTTCCGCCTTTTCTCAATTGTTAGATTTCCAAAAAATCCGGGCGTGGGGGTGAAAGGAAAATGGTTTGACCCCTACCTTCAGGGGTCCATGAGGGCTACTCACTCGACGGCGATGATTACTAAAGTTTCGTTCGATTCTATAGACGCTAGAGATATATCGAACGTCGTCATTAAGTCAAGCTGTCGTCACTGAGAAACACGATGAATGTACAATCAGATGCATATACTGTCCGCAGCTGTGGGGAATCGTTTCTGCTGAAACGGCATTGTACGCTACTGGCTGGAGCAAAAACATTACCTATTCTTTTGCACGTGTCAGCTACCACATATCACACACAGTACAAACGGAACTGCAACGAGAAATGACACATGATTAACGTCTATGTGCAATGCATGTCTTCCATCATTGCAATTATAAATCAAGGGCAACATATGACTGTCAGCCAATGTCGTTTAGGGGTGCACAGCACCGATGTTACTATAAGGCCCCCCATACACACACAGTTTGTCCTCCCGTTCGGCCTGCACAGTTCAAGGCTGAAAGGCAAAACTGATGTGTGTGGTGCGGCCGGCCGGCCAATCGTTTGGACTGTAGGAAACCCGTCAATCCGTCAGTTCTACCTGTAGGTCGTTAGGCAGGCCAAACTGTGTGTGTATGGGGGGCCTAAGGGCCAATGCTACTTCGAGGCTGAAACTTTTGAGCGCTGCTATGATGGATCTTTAAAACGTGACCGGACTGTAGAAATCATCATAGTTTTAACCTTTTCGAAATTCTTGTGTGCGCGCGTGGGTGTGTGGAGAACATTTATATTCATAGTAAAATATCTGTAACTAGCCTGAATGGATCGAACCGATGCAGGTCTGCGCATGCTCGCAGAGTTCTCCCCACAGATCGAGACCGATTCGGTACAAAACTGTCCGAAAAACTGCGTGTACGGTCGCCTGTTAGGTGTTGCTCCTACAGACATCTCTTTGCTATGGGCTGGAAGCAAACCCACTAGCACAGATATACTGCCGAGTTGAACGTACCCTCTTAAGGTGTAACAGCTCACATGTTCGTAATACAAACAGCATATTAATAAGTCACTAGGGCAATTAATTAAAAATCACAACGCATGTGGTTTACCTGACAGTTGTGTCGCAGAACGCGGCGACCATCTGTACCCACCGAAGAGACCCAAGTCTTACGGAAATCTGAGCTTTCCCAGTGCTGAAGATGCATATTGTGGTCTTCTGGCCTGTGACACGGTGCAGTCATGTAGATAGGAACCAATGAATCGGAGGTACATAATGTCTTCATCTTCAGGAAGATGTCACAAGAGTACACAGTCTCATAACCCCGAAGGACTTCCAATGACATGAAACACAATTCAGACATTCAGTGTGGTGTTGCTGCAGACAAAGCCACGCCGAGGTATGCTTCGAAGAGTTGGTCTCCTATTTTCCTTGCAGATCATACCACAAGTCTCCCCGTAGGCACATTAAACTGAAATTTCTGGTGTGGTAGAAACCAGTCCTTCATCATGTTTACTGTTCGGGAGGTCATGGTTTCGAATCTCGGTAGAGAAAACAGGCTATTCTAAGTTTGGTTTTCCATTGTCTTCTTCAGTGCCACCAAGCGCATGCTGTAGTTAACAGTGCCTTTCAAGAGCCGTGACTGTTCCTACTCAGTCACTCCATGGTACATGATATACAAGCAGAAGATGGCCTATATGGTCTTACTCCAGAATATGGCTCTTTTCTTATCAATATCGAAAACGATGCGTCAATCGCGTCGTCGGGTGAGGGGGTGGACGGCAAACAGACAACTAACCATCCTTTATGGTATGCATCCTGTTGTGTTATTTACGAAAAAAAAAAAATAATTTGGGACAGTCGCACAACAAATAATCAAAAAGAAACAAAATAAACACTACAGTGTCAACATTTGTTTTTATTCGCTTTTGACGGTAATGCTACATGTTTCGACCCTTTTCCTGGGTCATCTTCAGGCGTACATGAACACTATTTAGCTTCTGAATTGCGTCATTAATCAATATGAATTCATACTGTGTCTGTATGCTTATTCTATACTGACAATAATATCTTAATTTTGAAATGTGGTTTAAATGTAGTTAAAACTAGATATTAAACTTGATATTAAATGGATAAAAGTTAAAATTAAAATTATAATTTGAAATAGCTATTAAGGTATTATGGGGGCACGCGGTAGCATAGTTGGTTGAGGCACTATGCTACAAGCCGGAAGGTCGCGGGTTCAAGTCCCGATGAGGTCATTGGATTTTTTTCAATTGACCTTATCCTTCCAGCCGCATTCAGCCTCTAACAGAAATGAGTACCAGGAATTAATTTAAAAAACTTTCCTGGGGAGTAAAGCACGGCCAGCGCGTAAGGCTGACAAACTTACCGCCATCTTTGAGCCTACTGTCTATATAATGTGGGACCCTCAACGTCTCACAACCCTATGGGCCTTCACGACCTGTTACAGGGATAGCTTTACTTTTTCACTTCTACTTATTAAATACAAATTCCATTTAAGCCTCGTGCCTGCTACATATCGTATGTGTGCTGTTAGTTGTTCCAGTGCGGAAGTGATATTGTGCTGTGGAGTATCTGCTTGCTGGGATCTTTCATCAGAATATTCATAGGTCGTGTTGGTTTGTTTGACTTTCCTATTAGAAGTGTGAAGGCTCAACACGTTGTTCGGGGTATCCCGCTCGTGTTGTTTATACTTGGACTGGGATGTTCGAATTTCATATTATGTATATATGCAGATCCCCGTGGTGAATGTTATTGCTTTGCTGTAGCTGTCCTCTCTCCCTCGCCCTCCCCCGAATTTTTGAAAAAAAAAAGAAAGAAAGAAAGAAAGAAAGAAAGAAAGAATTACTTATTCAAAACTTTAACATCGAATATTAAAATTATTTCTTGCTATGGAGACACAATATAAAAGAGGGAATATCTGAGAGACAAAATTTATGAGCTTGCAATGAACAGTAAGAACAAGAACATTAGAGACCTGTATAGAGGAATAAATGACTTTAAAAGGGGTTACCAGCCTAGCAGTAACTTAGTGAAGGATGAGAATGGTGATCTGCTTGCAGATTCCCACAACATTTTGAATAGGTGGAGGAACTACTTCTCTCAGTTATTGAATGTACATAGGGTCAGTGATGTTAGGCAGACAGAAATCCATACAGCTGAGCCGTTAGTACCTGATCCTAGCCCTTTTGAGGTTGAAAGTGCTATTGCAAAATTGAAACGGTATAAATCGCCAGGTAGTGATCAAATTCCGGCAGAACTTATTCAAGCAGGAGGCGAAATATTATGTTCTAAGATCCACAATCTAATTACTTCTATTTGGCATTGGAAAAATTGCCTGATCAGTGAAAGGAGTCTATTATTGTACCAGTGCACAAGAAGGGTGATAAAACTGACTGTAGTAATTATCGGGGGATATCACTGCCATCAACTTCATATAAAATTTTGTCCAATATTCTTCTCTCAAGGTTAAGTCCATATATAGATGAAATTATTGGGGATCATCAGTGTGGGTTTCGACGTAACAGAACAACTACAGATCAGATCTTCTGCATTCGTCAGATACTGGAGAAAAAATGGGAGTACGATGAGACAGTACATCAGCTATTCATAGACTTCAAGAAAGCCTATGATTCAGTTGGGAGGGAAGTATTGTACAATATTCTGATAGAGTTTGGCACACCCATGAAACTAGTTAGGTTGATTAAATTGTGTTTAAACAAAACGTATAGTAAAGTCCATGTAGGTAAACACTTGTCTGATACATTTCCTAGCCATAATGGTCTAAAACAATGAGATGCTTTATCGCCACTCCTTTTCAACTTTGCTTTAGAATATGCCATTAGGAAGGTCCAGGGAAGCCAGGTGGGACTGAAATTAAACGGGACACATCAGCTGTTGGCCTATGCCGATGATGTGAATCTACTGGATGATAATACAGATACCATAAAGAAAAACACACAAACTTTAATTGATGCAAGTAAAGCCGTTGGTCTAGAAGTAAACACAGAGAAACTAAGTATATCTTGCTGTCTTGTCGCCAAAATGCAAGGCAAAATCATGATATAAAGAGAGGAAACAGATGTTTTTGAAAATGTGGCACAGTTCAGATATTTGGGAACAACGATAACAGATCAAAATCTGATTCAGGAGGAAATTAAGAGAAGATTGAACTCAGGTAATGCTTGCTACCATTCAGTCCAGAACCTTTTGTCTTCTCGTCTGTTGTGTAAAAACATAAAAATTAGAATATACAAAACTATAATTTTGCCTGTGGTTCTGTATGGGTGTGGAACTTGGTCTCTGACATTAAGGGAGAACATAGACTGAGTGTGTTTGAGAACAGACTATTGAGGAGAACATTTGGACCGAAGAGGGATGAAGTGACAGGAGGGTGGAGAAAACTGCATAATGAGGAGCTTCATAACTCGTACTTTTCTCCAAGTATAATTAGAATGATCAAGTCAAGGAGGATGAGGTGGCAGGTCATGTAGCTCGAATGGGGGAGACGAGGAATGCGTATAGGATATTGGTGGGAAAGCCAGTAGGAAAGAGACCACAGGGAAGATCAAGGCGTAGGTGGGTGGACAATATTAGAATAGATCTTAGAGAGATAAGATTGGATGGTATGGATTGGATAGATCTGGCTCTGGATAGGGACCAGTGGAGGGCTCTTGTGAACACGGTAATGAACCTTCAGGTTCCATAAAATGCTGGGAAATTCTTTAGTAGCTGCAGAATTGGCGGCTCCTCCAGAAGGGCTCAGCTCCATGAGTAAGTAACTAAATGGAGACATAATATATCTAGGCTTAGTTCATAAACGGCTTAAACGTTAAGTTTGTGCTAGTATTTAGAACAGCACTCGCATCTTGTAATGAGAAGTACACAGATCTGGAATGAGGATTCGGGTCATATCCAAAATCTCGACCGTAATATTTGCACAGAAGTCAATTTCATAATCTGTATATCTGGGTGTTCTCTGTTTGATGAGCCGTAGAAATATTTTTCTTTTCCTTTGGCGCTACAGCCCCAATTTGGGGCCTTGGCCTATCTCCTTGAAACTCGGTAGGACTCCTTGGGCGGATGATCAGCTCGTCGCAAGGCCTCTATCCGTATACAAACACAGGAAAACGCACATATAAACACAAACACTAAACATTCATGGCCTGTGTGGGCTTCGAAGCCACGGTCTCGGCTTCCTAGCGAGTGAAGACAGTGGATGCCTTAGACCGCTGGGCTACCGTGACCAGCACAGTAGGAAATCAGGAAACAATATATATATATGCCGGTCACGGTAGCCGAGCGGTCTATGGCATGCACTGTCTTCGCTCGCTCGGAAGCTGGGATCGTGGGTTCGAATCCCACTCAGGACATGGATGTTTGTGTACGTTTTTCTGTGTTTGTCTACAGGTAGAGGCCTTGCGACGAGCTGATCACCCGCCCAAGGAGTCCTACCGAATGTCTAAGATCTAGAAAAACCGAAGTGAACGGAGTTCATGGAGGTAGGCCTAGGCCCACTGGGGATGTAGTGCCAAGGAAAAAAAAATATATATATGCATTTGGGTTCCTGATTGCGCTCAGAACATTACATCTGAATTGAGGACACCATCTAAAGCATCCCGCTGCTTACTTACTTTCTGGAGACGCCCGGGTCAATTCTCGGCTGAGATATGGTTATCCTGATTGAAGAATTTCGTGGACTTCCTCAGCCTGGTAAATTTGAACAGTTCACGATGCAGTTCTTTAGTACATAACTATCCTCACGTCGCTTTCGACAATACGTGTAAATATTCCTCGCAGGTCATGCAGTAGGCTCTGGCGTTAAACAATACACAAACTTTCATAAATCGAGTATAAATAACGTTAAGGCGTTAATAAAGAGTTGCTCAATGAATTATCTTCACTGTGACATCAAGTGAAGGGTCACTGATAAAAGAAGTCCCTTCAGTATTTACAAATTCACTTCACTTCGCTTCAGCTCAGTTCTTTATTATAAAGGTGCCGAGACAACAGCCACAAGGCCAGTTATAGAAACAGCACAGTATATACACTATACACTACGTAGACAGTTAATAAGAATTACATTAAAGAGAAACAAAATCATAAAGAAATCCACAAGGCCACTTTTGGAAATAGCACAATGGAAAAATTACTCTTTCTACCTTACATAACAAAGAAAACCATAAGGTGCTAATAACAAGAAAAACAATACCAATAAACAGAAAGATGGTTATGAGGAGACCAATGAAGGTGATAAGGGTAACAGCGATTATTTAAATCTTAATTTTTCTTTTCGTGTGCTATCTCAGTGGGATATGCATAACATGTATTAAAATATTTCTATTGCTACCTCACCTTATAAAGCATAAGGAATATGTTATTTACTTATGGAGCTGAGCCCTTCTTGAGGAGAAGCCAAATCTGCAGCTACTCAAGAATTTCCCAGCATTTTATGGAACCCGAAGGTTCATTACCTTGTTCACAAGAGCCCTCCACTGGTCCCTATCCTGAGCCAGAGCAATCCAATCCATACCATCGCATCATATTTCTTTGGGTGTAGGATCAAATATTATCGTTTTCACATTACAAAGCAAAGCAACAGAGAAGAGCTGAACACAAGTCTGCAGATAAGCTTAGATTCGAATACCTGTTCCTGTAATACGTCACGCCACAGGTAGTGTAGGCCCTACAAGGTTGAGAACTAGCGGCTTTCGAAATCAACCTGATTAAGTAACCAGCGTATAGAACTGAATAAATATCTGTATGTGAACTCGATCAACAAGGCGGAAGTCGCGTATTGCTCTGAAATGCCACAGGAATTTAAATTAAATGCTTCTGACTTCAAGACATGTGGGTTAAATTCTTTGAAATCTTGGGCTGCTACTATACGAGTATGTCGAAATAACGAACGTCAAGTTTCAATAAGAGACGAAGTGAATTTTGCGTTAAGAATCCCATTCAGTTGCGTCACTGGGGTCGTCACGAGTATGCTTATTTTAGACGTTCTGTCTAATGGGTCCATGTTCGTGGGTGGAACACGAAAAGACTTCGGCGAAACTATTTTAGGAAACGTCCTATTTTCGTCTCTAGCATATTAATTCTAGTGCCGGTCCTTAAGTGCATCTTCACCCGAATCACGAGATGCAGCCTCTTAATTAAATTCCACAGAGTTAACCTCGGCACTGGATAGAGGTCAGTGGTCAGTTTCACGCCCCGACTGCTTTACCTCCAAGGAAAGAGCCCCCGGTACCCTTTGGATAGGAGGTTTGGTGGACCCCAGAGCCGGTCTGGAAAATTTGGAGAAGAGAAAATTCTTGGGTCTACCGGGACTCGAACACTGACCCCACAATCGTCCAGCCCGTAGCCAGTCGCTATACCGGCTACGCTACCACGGCTCCGTATCTTATCTATTATTTTGTAAAAAAAAAAGTGAAGCTATCCCTGTAACATGCCGTGAAGTCCCATAGCGTTGTCAGAAGTCGAGCCTCATACACTTTCTCTAGAAAATCGGCTCATAGATGGCGGTAAGGTTGCCAGCTTTAAGCGCCAGCCGCTCTTTAACCCTCCCCCCCCCAGGAAGATTCCAGGTACTCACTTCTGTTAGAGGCTGAGTCTACCACAGGGCCATAGTGCGTCTATAAGGTAAATTGAAAAAAAATCACCACATCGGGACTCGAACCAGCAACGCCGCAACCTTCCGGCTTGTAGCATAGTTCCTCAATCAACTACGCTGCTATATGTGCTAAACTTGTGTTTTCGCCCAAGGAATAGACACAGATGTGTCTGAGAACGAAGTACTGATGAAGACGTTTGAACCTAAAAAAAAAAATAATATTGCATAATGAGTTTATTGCCGGTCACGGTAGCCGAGCGGTCTAAGGCATGTACTGTCTTCGCTCTCTTGGAAAACTGGATCGTGGGTTCGAATCCCACTCAGGGCATGGATGTTTAGCTTGTGTGTGCGCGCGTTTTTCTGTGTTTGTATACAGGTAGAGGCCTTGCGACGAGCTGATCACCCGCCCAAAGAGTCCTACCGAATGTGTGAGATCTAGAAAAACCGAAGTGAACAGAGAAGGCCCACTGGGGCTGTAGTGCCAAAAAAAAAAGTTTATTACGTAATTTATATGATTAGGAGTACTAAAACAAAAGGATGAGTCGCGTAGAAAGAAATGAGTATAGAAGATTTTGGTCCTTATATTCCAAGACAAGAACCGCTTGGGAGGTGCAGCCACGGTTGTTATTACGCAGTGGTGCAATGTCTCAATTGCTGTCACCTGTTGCACGTCTTGGGGTGGCAGTGAAAGTTGCATCAGCCACCGTGTAAACCTATATCCGTTTAAATGGGCAGTATAGACTGAGGGTCCTTCAAGGATGGGGTGCTGAGCCGTGGTCGAAACTTATTTCTTCTTGGTAGCGTTTCTGGCTCTTAGGTGGTTGGAAGACTAGGGAGTAAACTTGTCACACCGGAGGGTCCACTGTTACCTACATTTATTTACACTGTCTACATACTCGTTTTGGGGTGAGTTAAGTTTCATAATACTGTATTTATCTAGCCTTAGGTAGTCTCTATGAGCTGTCTAATATCAAAACATAGAACGAGTCAATAAAGTGGGCTATGCAGGCCGCGCCATAGCTCAGGCAGTTAGTCATTGACTTCTCATTGAGGCGGCCCGGCTTCGAGCCCGGGTCTGGTCATGTGGGATTTGTGGTGAAAAAAGTGGCGCCGGGGCAGGTTTTCTCCAAGTACTTCGGTCTCCCCTGCCAATATACATTCCACCAATTGCTCCACAATCACCATCATCTATCACCTGGGGCTGGTACAATAGGCCAGAAGTGGCCGCAGTACCAAGTGGACTCAGTCTCACCCTACTAAGAACAATAAAAGAAAAACTAAATATGGGCTATGCCCGATAGCCTACCGACGCCGTAACTATCACGCTACTGAGGAAACCACACCTGGAGAGCCATGGGACACGGCGTGTACCACTTCGTCATCACACTCTCCTGCAGCCAAAGTAAGTTAATACATATCCGAGTACTTCGGCTTCCCTTGCCAATCCTCATTTCACCGAATTCTCCATCATCATAATCACCGGGGGCAGCTACAATAGGCCAATTAATGGCCGCCGTGCCGAGTGGACCCAGTTGGACTCCACCCCCCACTAAGCGGAAAAAAAAACAGTTAATACATACAATGTTACTGACGACCAGAGAGATGTTTATAGAGACCGGCCTAATGCTAGATATATATGGTATTGTGTAACTTAGCTCATTCCCACACGTGTTTGTACTAGACAGTGTCAATAAACGTAGGCAACAGCGGACCCCCGGTGTTACAAGTTTACTCACTACAATCCTAAACACAGAAGAACAAGAAACGCTACCACTAAGAGACAAGATTCGATAACGACCCACAGACCATACTGCCCATTTAAGCGGATATATGTTTCCCAAGGTGATGTAACCTAGACTGCCACCCCAAGGCGTACAGTAAGTGACAGCAGTTGCGATAGTACACCACTGCATAACAGTTGTGAAGATAATATTAAAATATCTGTTAGAAAAATAGCGTATAAAGGCGTATACTTGGGCCATCTGTGTCGGGATAGGATACTGTAGCGGGGATTTTGTGAAATTGATAACGAACAGTCTGGTTCCATAGAAACATGTAATTTCTTGACGATCTAAATATCTAGTGCTCAAAGAAGACCTGAATCGTGAAGTGACTGTATAGGCGTTGATGACAACAGCTTCAAGCACTAAATTATTATCACGAAAATGAATGTGAGAATCATGCTAACTGTTTCTGTTTGCCCTGCAACTGCACACACAATGTACAATAGCGTTCTTCGTAATAATCATCACCCCCGCCGGTTACGAAAAGATGCTCCAAGCAAATGTTTGAACTAGGTCATGGTCCCGTTATTGGTAATCCCAATGTTCAAATGTGGCTTTATCACTCTGTATTACATACCATAAACATAATAACGACCTCCCCATAAAAACGGGTTTTCAACTCTAGGTAAGAACTTCTGTCACTGTGACGTACCTGGATTTACGAAATGAGTCTGTCAGGCCGCGTGCGTGTATAGGCCGCAGGACAATTTTCAGACAGAAATTATAGAAAAAAATAATTTTCTTGGAATATTATTTCAGGAGTAGAACACCCTGTATTACTAATTATGAATATATATTTTTTTTTAAATGAAGTGTGATTTCGAATATTTCGAATATAAGCCGCACCCCAGTTTTGCTCTTGAATTTTTGGCAAAAAATGTGCGACCTATACATGCGTAAATACGGTATTTAGCGTGTGAGGCATGGAAAACTACTTTTAAACATGAACCTTATATTTACATGGTACAACCTATATCCACAAACGAGATTTTAGAAACCGAATCTTTGGTTGGATTACGTGGGAGACTGAGGAGATGGAAATATGATATTAAAATGGATCTAAGGGAGAAATATATAAGGCCGCGCCATAGCTCAAGCGGTCAGTCGCTGGCTTCCCACAGCGGCGGCCCGGGTTCGATCCCGGGGTCTGGTCAAGTGGGATTTGTGGTGGACAAGTGGGCAGGTTTTCTCCAAGTACTTCGGTTTCTCCTGCCAATCTTCATTCCACCAATTGCACCACAATCACCCTAACCTATCGTCTGGGGCTGGTACAATAGGCTAGAAGTGGCCGCAGTACAAGGGACTTAGTCCCACCCCACTAGCAATAAAAAATATGGAGAGATATGAGAATATGATGAGAGATCTGGCTCAGGGCCGTATTTAATGGCCGGTTTTGGTGTCAGTTGAACTTTCGAATTCTGCTGCCATAGTGGTTGTTGGTTGCTAAGTTGTAGTTCAAGTATAAGTTTACTTTTTGACATAGGATTTCACTTGTTATTTGACGTAATGACAAGTGCGAAGTTCCCTTGGCCTGGGAGGACTATAAAACCACAAGTCAGTCAATCGTACATAACTCTACAATTAAAGGAAGACTGTACCCATGAAGTAAACTGCAAACAAAATCGGTGCAGAACATCTATCTATCTGTCTGTCTGTCCATCTATTCCTGTTGCTCTTACTTGGAAAAGAGGGCATCCGTGAAACACTTCGTTTCACTTCAGTTTCTTAATCTTATACAGTCGGTAAGATTCCTTTGACGGGGGATCAGCCGGACGCAAGGCCGCTACCTACACAGGACAACACAAACATCCATGCCTTGAGTGGTATTCGGACCCACGATCCCAGTGTTCGAGCGGGCGAAGACATTTCATGCCTTAGACCGCGCGGCCACTGTGAGCGGCTGGTGCAGAACATTCTGACGACATACCCCTCGTTGGTGTCTCCACCTTATCGTGGTGAGGGGGTTTGAGTATGCCAAGGACCCTGAGAGCTATACCAGCGGTAGCGTAGCTACTGGCAGGGCCTCCCTTGCTGGACAGGTCAAAGGGTAGGCATCAGACGAAGAGAGACACCAAAAACCAAAAACTGATGCCGGAAGCAGCGTCATCAGCAGCGACTTGAAGCACAGAGAAAATGATGCTCGAGATGGTTCAAGTTCGTATAGCAACAGGCGTGACCAGAGTGGTTTGAACGGCTGTTGTACTGCGATGTGGAAAGCAAATGGAAAAACTACCACATTATCACATTTCCTGGATAGTCTCTTTCCAAAAACAGAAGATCACATTAAGTGGAGGAACTGTTTTGGAAGAGACTGTGGACCTGTCATCTGACAGATTACTGATCAATCAATCAATCAATTACAGACCCACTGAAGGACGACTGTGCAAACAAAACAGGCGTGGATAAACGCATTCAGAATGTAGGGCTTCAGATATCGAGGCAACCATTCATACTAGGATAGAATGGCGGGCTTCCGAAGGGTGTAGGAATTCGCTGACGTGAGTTATCTGTGGTTGAGGAGGGGCAACACGCCCGTTAACACACTACGGAAGTCGAGATAGCTGAGGGAAGTGCATTCCATCTAGTAATTTGCATGAAGCGATCGCGCGGCAAATCGACTCGGTGATTGAGCCTGCTATTCCGCAACAGGTGTGACATGTTCGTCTTCCCTAAAGGCGTCTGAACAGTCTTCCTAGTTCGACTAGGTGGGTTAAGAAGAGCATTACATTTGGTGATCCGCTTTTCCCTTTGCGTTTTGCGACTCTCTTCAGTCAAATTCTGGAACAAATGCAATGTTGCTCTCGTGCCTAAGCAACACGCAGTAAAGTCGTATAGGGGGCGAGGAAATATAGTTCCACGCTTTCTTGATCTTGGCAGTAGACTGTCTGGTTCATTCTCAGGCAGCGTTACCCGTACAGAATGTCAAGGTATTGTTTCTAAATATGCCACGAACATATTTTTTAAAGTAAGGTAAAGTTGTTCCTGTGCTTACCTAGTTAAGTACAACGCCATGAAGACGTACGGGGTAGTGGATGTATAGGTCCCCTTTTTCTTGACGTCGTCATTAGCTGAAGGCGAGTGGTCAGCTTCACAACCCGGCAGCTTTATCATCGGGGAAAGAGCTCCCGGTACTGATTGGATAGAAGGCTGGGTTGACCTGAGAGCCGGTATGGACGACATGGAGAAGATAAAATTCTTGACCCTACCTGGACTCGAACTCCAACCCCTCGGTCACCCAGCCTGTATCCAGTCGCTATGCCGATTGCGCTAACTAAATAAATTTACAATAAATAAATACATTTATTATCCACGAGGCAAGCAGCAAAAATACTTTCACCGCGAAGAAGAAAGTGCCTTCGCCTTTCCCACCACTGTTCCATTTTCTATCTTCTGTCCCGCCCCTCGACATTGTTGGTAGTTCAGACGACGAGTATACTATAGCGTAAAATGGTAGGGTGATCAGTGAAAATGTACTGGAAAGGATGCGGCCTAACTTCAGATAATATCTCGGAATTTGCCTTGAAAGAATGACGAGATCCACCGGAAACCTGTCCTGATAGCGTGACCCGGTCGTAATTCCAACGTTTTAAGCACTACTACACGAACAAGCTTGCTAGGTAAAATATTAATATAAAGGCCTGGGCTTACTGAGTTGCGTACTATGTTACGAATCCTTTTCTTCCTTCGTAGGACCCATTTCTGAGAAAACTCAAAGTCGAATTTTAACTTGGTGTATGTGTTTTTATTGTACATTAATGGTTAACAACACATTCCCACCAAAAACGGTTAATTAAAATTGGAACAGTAAGGTAAAAGGTAAAGTCATACCTGTGCTTAACTAATTAAGCACTAAGCCATGAAGACGTACGGGGGAGTGGATGTATAGATCCAAGTTTTCTTGACCTCGGCAGTAGTTGGAGGTAAGTTATCAGCTTCACGCCACGGCCGTTTTACCCCCGGAGAAAGAGCTCCCGGTGCCTATTAGATAGGAGGTTGGGTGGACTCCAAAGCCAGTCGGGATGACGTGGAGAAAATTCTTGACCTTATCGGGATTCGAACTCTGACCCCTCGGTCGTCCAGCCCGTAGCCAGTCGCTATACCGACTACGCTATCCCGGCTCCAAACTCCATAGGATAATTTCAAAAAGTAAACATACCAACACACACCACAATGCTTTCTTCTTGTGCACTCCTTGCAAGAACGCATAAGGAACACAAATTATACACCTAAGCTAGGCCCAAATTAATATTCTTGCAGATTTTGGATCTGAATGGATGGAAAAACACAAGATTCGGGAAAGTACACGTAATTTTATAAATATTACAGGAACATCATTTGTTACAGTCATCAGTTACAATAATACAGAATATATGATTTCCGAAAGTTGTAACTACTCATAGAAACATTGCTACACTGATTCGGTTATTACGCTTTTATAAATACGCAAATTTTAAAAATATGTGTATTCATAACCTTGACCCAAGGTTACAGATAGGACCTGGCGCCCTGCTGACACTGCATTTTATATTCTGTACAGCTCAATGGAGTGAAATTAAGAAGGCTAGAAAGGCAGTCAAAAAAGGCCGATACATATTTCTAACCTAACCCACAGCACGAAAGCAGCAGCAGGACTGACGTAACAGCCGGAACAGCTGTAATGCAGCTTGTCGCCAAGCACGAAAGCAGCAGCAGGACTGACGTAACAGTCGAACAGCTGTAATGCAGCTTGCCGCCAAGCAAGCCGCCTACAGGCCGGGTAATTAGAAGTGACAGTCCTCCGACGCGGAGTAGGAGAAGTATTGGTAGTGGCGGGGAGAGCTCCAGCATGCTGAAAAGTGTGGAGGGGAATGCAGTACAGGCGTTCTCAAAAGGAAATAACTTCTTACTCCATTGTGTTGCATAGTGTTGGCGGTTTAGTCTCGATGATGTTCGCACATCTGATGTTAAGTTTTAAGTCCGGAATGGCAGAATATCATGCACTTTACACTACTGTGCACAATACACTTTTATACACTTATCACTGTTATATACATGAAGAGATGATTTACATATTACACAGGTCTATTCTAAAGGGGCGACACCGGCAATATCCGCATAGATATCATCTCCACATGCCTGTCCATCCTCGTCACCACCAGATGAATCGGAGCTATCATCAGAAGTGTCATCAGTCATCACTATCACCGCCAACATGGAAGACGAACTCCCGTCCTGCGTTCAAAAGGCATTTCCGTGCCATTAATTGTTGCTCAATGCTCAAAGTGGCTAGTGGAGATTTCTTAAGTCTTTCTTTAGGGGGTGTCGAAAAAGGAAGTGGAAGCCCCAGATTCGATATTTTTTGTTGCTCTTATTATTCTTCTGACACTACTTTCTGAATCACCTGTTGCCTTTGCTGCTTCCACTCCTATGTTCTTCAGTGTAATTGCTGGCCCAGCCTCTTTCATATACTTATATACATTACTAACAATTTCTCTTGGTTGTGAATGCAACACTTTTCCACTCAATTTACTTCGTGTAGGTGGCATGTTAAAGGAGATAGAAAAATGTACAAATATAAATGAACAAAAAAGAAAATCAACGAATTAAAATAAACAATAAAATAAAATATTAATACAGTAAATAGAGAATAATACACTCAAATACGACTCCAAGAGTAAAAATTTTTATCTTGACTGTACAAGGAAGAATGCCTTTATCTGAACTTGGGACGTCTGCTCGCAGTGAAAATAAATGAATGACAAATCACAACACCCCTCAACTTTCACGAATGGACCTGCCCATCCACTGCGCAGCTTTTCCTAGACTGTCACTTCTAAATACTCGGACTGTAAATCAGTGAGGGTTTGTGAAGGGGGAAGGAAGCGGGGAACGTAGTAGTAGGTTTTCTGTTTGTTGGGAACTGTGAACATTGAAGTGACTGAACTGCTCATGAGCTATTGAAGTGGCTCGACACAAAGATAAACTGAATGACTGACTGACTGACCGTCAGTTGTAAAATGACTTTGACTTTGCGGCTATTAAATTGCTAAGATCCACTAGTGAACAGGAAAAAGAAAGCAAGCTCTGATTTTCTTCCACATTTTTAAGAACCTCGAGTGTTCATATATACTAAATATAATTACGCAGTATTGCATGAGCCTATTAATCCGAACCCGCATGAAACAGCAAGACTAGATCTTCCTGGAGCATCGGTGGTATAGGAGTAGCTGGTAGGTGTGTTAGCCGATTTTTCCATTAGGTGGAACCATTGGAACTATTAAGATATCGCAGATATATGAAATCCAGCACGAACATTCTGGCTAACATAAAGCACCAACAAGATTACTGTCTTCCGGAATGTGATGTTGTGCCATGAAGTTGGAGGCAGCAGATACTTCATCTGCTTAGCAATCTAGGTACCAATGATACGGAGGAACCTGCTGGTTCCATCTTTAGTGTACGAAACTACATTTTGTCACACCCTAGAAGACAATAACTCTCATAATTATCGACGCGAGAACCGGAGAAACCTGCTGCTTCCATCTTTAGTGTACGAAACTACATTTTGTTACACCCCAGAAGACAATAACTCTCATAATTATCGACGTGAGAACCTTAAATCTTACATAAAGCACTAAGGTCAAACAATACCAGCTTTTGCATCATTATTCGAGCTTGTAACTATTTAAATCGGAGGTTTTCAAAATTTGTGATGTCGTGACCCCATAAAATAACACATTTACGCGACCTCCCTTGACATACGGTGACTGCAGAAATGTCACTTGCTCTGCAACAGTTCTGTACCTACAGTAAGCTACAGAATGTCACTATACACCCACAGGCAAGGAACATTCGCGAAATGTTTCACCAGCTGCTGCTGCTTTTTCCGTAACAAAACAAAACAAACTCCGTGGACTGTAGCCCGCAGGCGAACTATACCGACCGAACGACCGCCGCTTGTCGGAGAAGTTAGTGCCAACTTCTATCTGTAAATGTTGGCTTTTTCCGTAACACCCATATAAAATCTTCCATATAAAATCCACTGCGTGGATGTTTTAATTCGGCTACCGCACTTAGAACCTCTTGGGGCCTCGCAACCCTCAGCTTGTGAAACAACAAAAAACTCCGTAGCTTGAGTCCACAAGCGAACTATATCCATCGAGTGACCGCCGCTTGTCGGCGAAGTTAGTGACAAATTTTGCGGATTAGAGGGTGTCGTGTGGTCAGCGCAATGAATGCCCACGGCCGTTAATTTCGGTTTCTAGACCGAAGTTGCTATTTGCTTGAAATAGCTCCTCAATTATCCTCACGAAGCTGAGTGTACCCCGTTAGAGATTCACTACTTTTCAGAAACTCTGGTAGCGCCGGGAATCGAATCCGGGGCCTCTGGATCTGTAGCCAGGAACTCTGACTACACTATTATTTTTATTGCTAGTGGGGTGGGACTAAGTCCCTTGTACTGCGGCCACTTCTGGCCTATTGCACCAGCCCCAGATGATAGGTGAGGGTGATTGTGGAGCAATTGGTGGAATGAAGATTGGCAGGGGAAACCGAAGTACTCGGAGAAAACCTGCCCCAGCGCCACTTTGTCCACCACAAATCCCACTTGACCAGACCCGGGATCGAACCCGGGCAGCAGCGGTGGGAAGCCAGCGACTAACCGCTTGAGCTATGGTGCGGCACCGACAACTACACTAAATGTTAGTTTCAGTGAAAGAGACTTGACAGTCTTCATTCCTCAGCATGACACTCGTATATTACTGAAGTGTAGTACAACCACTTTCACAATAAAGTAACCAGGCTGATCCCTTAAAACTAAGGGTTATGGATATGATCGCCTTCAAAGTACACTCCTGGCTTTATATATACATATATATTTGATTGCCTTTGCCATGGATACGTTTCTGGAATCTTCTTTTTGTAAAGTTTCGGGAACAAGAACAAACTTGCACGCGTCACCATCCCCTCAGTACGGGATCTTCTTCCTTGCATATGTGGCGACATACGAGTAAAATACAGCAATCCTTCGACATTGGAAGATTCTAAGCATCCTCAGTTTTTCATTTGTATCCAGTTTTGGCATCCACGGTATAAAGTTTTATGTAATCCCCGTCTTTACTTCATGCGGTGGCTTCCGTACAAAAAAAGATCCACCATCGCTGGCAGCAGGGCAATGATGACATTAGAAACTAGTTTTCTATCTTTCACATGACTTGTATGTGACATCTATCATGTGCTGTGCTGGAATATTTTAGCGAAGAAGCAGGAATTATAAATTTTGGTGAGTACTGAGAGCGGCCGTGGTTCTCTTAATGCCCATTTCCCCATAAGGTCCCGGGTCTTCCCAACAGTGGTGTTTTTCACGGACGTAATCCCTGAGACTGGAGAGGAGAGAAAGTGTTGCAACAAAATGCTTTTTGATAAGTTGATGATAGCCATGTAAGTCGTGAAATCCTTCGGTCTTTTAGGGAAACAAAGTTCCATTATCGTGTCCATAAAGACCTACCACTAAATCCTATTCTGAGCCAGACACTGCAGCATAGCAACTGTTTCCGTAAGGTTCACTTTAACACTCTGCTCATATTAATGTCTAGTTGTTCCAACAGAAATAAATAATAGGGCTGCCTATTCTTACAATGTTAACCACTAAACAATTTCCAAACGACGATGGTTCAGGACGAAACTACATGTGGTTACCACCACGCTTCGGCCTTTTTTATTCTATGATCTGTCCTGGTGATCTGTGTATACTTCAGAAGTTGGGCAGACCTCTGAATCGCTCCTTTTGACCTACTAATATTGGAAATCGATTACCAACAACTTTCAGTCGATTGACCAGTCACCACTCATCGACTATGCTTTTATTTATCCATTATCAGAATCTTGATTTATGACTAAAATTTACCTATTACACTTTTAATGTGTATCTGTATTCATTAAAAAACAAACGAGTCATTCTTTTCGTATTGATATTGCTGTTATCTTCCAGTATGTACGAGTATGTAAGCCTACACAGTGCGGTCGCATTTTATGCGAATCTGAAATAGTGCGATATAAAAATATCAATAAAGTCACACTGTATGCGTATAATCTGAAGAAAAAAAACGAATCCCCCTTAAAAAATAGACAAGAATCGCACGTTTCAAAACTTGTCCTGAACGCATCCTCGGATAAAATGCGACCGCACTGTACGTGAGTAAGACGTGAAAATATCTAGATGTTGTGTACAGAATGAAACAACGTGGGCACCTTGAAAAGAAGGTATACACGAATGAGGTATGTGGACCCCTGGTTGTGGGATTAAAGGATTCTATTTGTTCCACTTCGCTCCTCCGTCCTACGTCACAGTCCCTCCACTACGTTCGACTACACTTTTTACAGTTATAATTTCTTTCATTCCTTTTGGCACCTGTTTTAAAGCAAGTACTGAAGCTAAAGAAACAGTCTGGTACCAGACGTTGATCGAACAAGTGAGTTTACCGGTAGGTGCGACGAGTCTGCACATATGCAAACAAACTTTCGTATTGTACACAAGTGTTAAAAAAATATATATTTTTTTAAGTACTGACAGTGACATCTTGGTACTTTATGGGACGGAGGTAGCCGATTTTAAAATTATTTTAAGTAATTAAATTTAAAACTTTCACGCATATAATTTTCATCGAAACTCTCAACTTGCATGAAGTCAATACATGGCCTACTGAACGAACCTGACAGCATCTGACAGGTTAAACATCCGACATATGGACAACATGGAATAACAGTACCTCAGGTATGTCTAGAATGGAGGACTCAGCCTTCTGAGCGTTAAGAAAAATCGAGAAGCATCAAACAGCATCGTCATTTCCCCTTTCTCCGTAAATAACAGCGCCAAAGCTACGGGGCCGATTGCAACCAAACTCGACATAGCAGACCTAACTTCGTCGATCCATCTGGATTTTTTTTTCCGCTTTGCTATACTCTGTACAAGGGTCATTTACACTATCTAAATGAATTACTAGTTACATCTAATAACAGTTCTAATTTTTCATGAAATATTATACGGTTTGAGGTGCTTATTATTACGGTATTACTGTGTGTAAATTCCATTGATTGTAGTTCACTTACGGCCCACTTACTCAGGGGTATATACAGGGTGAATCGTATAGAACCGGCCCGATGAATTTGCTAATAATTCCACAGGTGATGCATATAACCGTTCACAATTACGACAGCC
The DNA here is from genome assembly GCF_002891405.2 of Cryptotermes secundus. Lineage (NCBI taxonomy): Eukaryota > Metazoa > Arthropoda > Insecta > Blattodea > Kalotermitidae > Cryptotermes > Cryptotermes secundus. The sequence continues at coordinate 397,065 of NW_019727091.1, forward strand.
CTTATGCTGCAATGTCAAGGACAATGCCGAAACGTGTCTGCAGTGCGCAGGCGACAGTCATGGAGTACCCTGTCGAACAGCGAGTGTTTCTAATGCCTAATTGAAAACGGTGGACACTTTCAACACCTGCTCTGATCACGGCACACGATCCAAGATAAGATATGTGTAAATTACTTTAGTATCTGTATGGTATATTTTATATTACAGCTCATTTCATCGGGCCGGTTCTATATGAATCACCCTGTATTTTTGTGCGTATCTTGGTAAGTAGGCCTATTCATTTGAGCATAATGGGTGTATATATATACACATATATATATACTGCGAAACAGCACACTCATACACGTAGACTTGTTATGCCATACAGTATCTGTGTAGCGGTCACTTGTTGAGAAAACCACTGGCATAATTACAGTATCTGTGTGGTGTACAATATCGAAACCGTTGTCCAAATTTCTGTGCTCAGGCTGTACTGCAGCTGGCAACGAAATTCATTACATGTATCTAAACATAGGCGTCATGCGTGAAAGAAATGCCGGTTTAAACGCCATCCCCAAGTATGTACTTTAGGTTACTGCCTAATCTGTTGTGAAATAATATAGGCTTCAGTAACTAAACTATGTCCATGGAGTACAGTCATTCTTCGGAAGCTAATAGTCGCTCAGCTGATCAAGAAATTCCCCGTTTTGTATAGGACATGAAGATTCACTGCCATTTTGTATCGGCCTGAGTCCTGGTCTCTCTCAGTAAAGGAAGAACACAGAATAAGGGACCCTGACAACAGGTTGCTAAGGAGCATACTGTACAGGGACCGAAGACGGAGGAAGTAACCGGAAGAAACTGTATAATCAGAAACTTCATAATTTTTGTATAGGAGGAGTTAGGTGGGACATGTAGCACACACAGCAGCTACAAGAAATGCATGCAAAGTATGGCGAAAATCTGAAAGAAAAATGAAACTTTAAAAACTAGGCGTAGATATGACGTTAATTATATTATATTTAAGCATCCCGTTACATTCCACACTTCTATATGTATAATATAAACTCCGTCGTAAATGTAACACTTTATTGGAGTTCTTGTCCCCCTTCTTTCACATTACACGTTTCGGCCGCAACCGGCCATCATCAGGTGTATTTCACTTCACGTAGCTGTCACACTGCACTCAATATTAACATTTAAACTCCAGATTTCATTTGTTCATTGCTGTGTCGTCAATCGGCACCCGATATTCCAGAACTTGCCTTGTCGATTTTTATATTTAAAATCTTTATTAATATTCACGCGTCGATTGGTTTAATTTTTTTGTAATTTCCCAATTTAGTTTTATTATTTTAAAATTTAAATTTTAAATTCAAATCAAAATGACGACCGTGTTTATATTATACATATGAGAAGTATGACGTTAATATCGAAATGTAATTTAAAGAAATGGGGTGGGAGAATGTGCACTGTATTTATTTAGCTCAGGAGAGTGACCAGTGGCGGCCTCTTGTCAACACTCTAATGAACTTTTGGGCTGCATAAAAGGCGAGGAATTTTGAGAGCAGCTGAGAAATGAATATCTTCTCTGTCAAAGCGGCACTATAGATGTCCTCTACACCTGCAGCTGCTTGCGATGACAAAATTTGACAAAACATATCGTCGAAATTTTCACATCAGATGCAATGAAATAATACATATCCGTTTTGGGAGATGCAGTTCTCTCCAAGCTCCTGTCACTTCATCTTTCTTCGGTCCACATATTCTCCTCAGCACTCTGTTCTCAAACACCCTCAGTCTATGTTCCTCCCTTAATGTCAGAGACCAAGTTTCACACCCATAAAGACCTACAAGCAAAATTATAGAGTTTTGTATATTCTAATTTTAATGTTTTTAGACAGCAAACGAGAATACAAAAGGTTCTGGACTGAATGGCAGCAAGCTTTACCCGAATTCAATACAGTACACTGCATTTAAATGAAACTTCAGACATTCGGTAGGACAAATTAAATAGGAGTTCGACCCGTAGCAAGACTTCTACCAACACAGAATGACTCGGGGGTAAATATCCAAGCTCGAATTGAGATGCGATCTTGCAATCATACAATAATGTAAAATAGTGTGCGCGCCTCAGACGGGGAGTGCATTGTGCTGGCTTGTACAGCGTATTACTCCGAACATTCCATTCGCTCTACGGTCACATTCACTTTTACTATTACAACTGTGACTCATTCGATCGATTTATTATTTTTTAATATTACACACATTATTATTCTCCAGGCATCACTTAACCTTCTCATTCTCAGACTTTAAGCAATAATCGAGTCTTTTATTTGCTTTTTGTATGGTAACTAAATATTTCCAGTGCTGAAAAGGCTCAAGAATATCTAGGGATTGAGAACACACGTTTGTTTCCACCTTAATCGACGTATATACAGAGCAGGCGAGAATACTATCTGAACGAGATATTTCGTCTATACAACTGAAAGGGTTAAGACACATTCTGTACTTTCATGTTTATCATAAGGGATGGATGATCTAATGCAAATCTAATGTCTAATATAGTATTCTTCGAATGTAATCTAAATAAGAATAAAGTTAGAGCGGAAGAATGAGAGCAGGTTTTCCGTTTTAAAATTACACTCAAATCAAACGTAACCAAATTATTGATAATAATAGCATTTCCTTCACTCAAAATGTAATAACTGTATTCTGTAACATTATTTTTTGTAATGGGATTTGCTCCATACACGATTAAATACTTATTCTTAGTTTTAAGTTGTCCTGTGCTTAACTAATTAAGCATTACGCCATGAAGGCGTATGGGGGAGTTGATGAATAGACCCGCATTTTCTTGACCTCGGCACTAGCTTGAGGTGACTGGTCAGCTCCACGCTACGGCCGCTTTACTTCAGCGGAAAGAGCCCCAGGTACGCAATGGGTAGAAGGTTGGGTGAACCCCAGAGCCAGTCTGGACGACGTGGAGAAGAGAAAATTCTTGACCCTACCGGGATTCTAATTAATTAATTCGCTTAGTGGGGGTGGAGTCCAACTGGGTCCACTCGGCACGGCGGCCACTGATTGGCCTATTGTAGCCTGCCTCGGGTGATTATGATGATGGAGAATTTGGTGGAATGAAGCTTGGCAGGAGAGACCGAAGTACTCGAAGAAAACCCGCCCCAGCGTCACTTTGTCCACCACAAATCCCACTTGACCAGACCCGGGATCGAACCCGGGCCGCCGCGGTGGAAAGCCAGCGACCAACTGCTTGAGCTATGGCGCGGCCTGCCGGGACTCTTAACTCCGACGTCTAGGTCGTCCAGCCCGTAAACTTAATCTTATATTTTACCTAATTGTTGTTTAGCATTTCCTCCAAACAATATGTAATAATTATAACGGTGTTTCATTCTCTCTGAGTTAGACTGTGTTACGGTGACATTTCTTCCGCACTCGACGCCGCGGGCTTGGTCATCCATTAACGAAACGAGAGTATCTCTTCATTTCGATGTATCGTAGTACTGACAGTGCACGTGAGATGTATTGCTAAGAAGTAACAAATATAGGTCAAATGTCATTCTAGACTTAATGACAGTAGAAAAAGAAGCATACAATATATTCCAGTACCATTCCATTAAATGTACAATCATATTCATACAACACTGTCATTAATCTCAGAATCGTTCTGAGAAAATAACTTTTTTATTACATAATTACCATGATTTTGCAATACATAACGTTAGAAAGATATTCAGGCCATCTGGATAACGGACAACTCATCTCCTGACCTGCCAGAAAACATGTCTTCGCTCAACTTGCTTTCAATACTGTTAAATATTACTCTTGCATTCTGTATAAACGTCGGTCACGGTAGCCGAGCGGTCTGAGGCATGCACGTCTTCGCTCGCTTGGAAACCGGGATCGTGGGTTAGAATCCCGCTCAGGGCATGGATGTTTGTGTGCGTTTTTCTGTGTTTGTGTATAGGTAGAGGCCTTGCTACGAGATGATCACCCGGCCAAGGAGTCCTACCGTATGTGTAAGATCTAGAAAAACCGAAGGGAACGGAGAAGTTCATGGAGGTAGGCCTAGGCCCCATGAGGCTGTAGTGCCAAGGGGGAAAAAAAATCTGTATAAACATGCTACAGCGCTGCTGGAAACTGACTCAAAAGATGCATCAAAATGTGGTCAGCAGGACTACATCGAATATATATTAATGTAGTCTTTGTTCATTGTTTTGTATGGACTGGAAATCTGGTCTTTCCCTCCAGGGGAAAACAGATATATGTATATCTGAAGACAACATGCTGAGGAGAATATTTAGGCCCAAGAAGTACAAAGCAAAAAACAGACAGGAGGAACGTAACGACGAGCTTATAATTTGGCCTGTGCATCTGTAGCGTTTATTAGGCCAGAGCAGGCCAGGTTCCCTTCGTCCGTCAGTACACACGAAACAGTTCGAGAACGGCAAGACGGAATTTCACGAAATCTGGTTTTGGAAAATCTCATGAAAAACCGTAGAGCAACTTCTATTTAACCAGATCAGCGTATCTCGTTAATTATTAATCGGAGAGACAATATCCAAACGAAAGTTGTAGAGATAAATTAAGCACATAATTTATCTCCAACTCACTTTTCCGGATGTATTAAGGTTTTCGAGATAATTATACAAAAGGAGTGGCATGAGAACATTTTCGAACTTTCGTATTAAGTAATCGACAGTGGCCTTCAGAATACACTTCCATTCAAGGGAAAACAATCAAAACGAAGTTGTTATTGAGTTTAGACTGCGTTTAAATCATATTTGTTTTACGCTTCTGATGTAGTGCTCTAATACAGTGTGACTGTGAAGCATATATTAAACAGTTTACACATACAATATATTAATTTATATTTATGCTATGTAATAACAGTAAACATCGAAGTCTTGTTATATTTATAATTCCTTTTGCCGAAAGCGCCTGCTACGTACACATTGTGTCTTCACAATCTTGTTTATGGTTTACATATTTATCACGTGTAGTACTGTTTGTCTTGTCAAACAAGGATGAAAAATGCGCGACATGTGCAGAACGGATGGCGGAAACAAGAAATGCATACACAGTTGTAGTTGGACACCTACGAGTATATGGAAGAGACAACATGAGGGACTCGAGGATTTATTGGAAACTTTTAGAATGTTGTCAGTCAGGTCCCCAATGTTACCAGGATGACCAGGCGCGTTGTCCGAAACAAGAAAGGCCCTGTTGTTCGGATTTTGTTCCTAACAACACTAATCGACGAAAATAGAGAAACCAATTTAAATTGTTACACTATAGACGGAAACCAAGACTACAAATGATACCTCAATGCAACAAGATGCTGAAATATAATAATATGAAGGGAGAGAAAGACGTAATTCAAACGGGCCGTGACACAACTCAGGCTGATAGTCGCTGGCTTCCCACCGCGGCGACCAGGGTTCGAGAACGGTTCAGGTCATATGGGATTTGTGGTGGACAAAGTGACACTAAGGCAAGTTTTCTCCGAGTAATTCGGTTCCCCTGCCAATTTTCATTCCATCAATTGCTCCAAAACTCTAGTTTTTAATAGTAATTTATAATGTGTCCAGTAGATGGCATATACCTTTTGAAATGCTAGATTCAAAATGACGTTATATCGGATGTAAAACGATGAAACTACATGCTATTTTTTTTTATCAAGGCTAATATCAGAACGACGTAAATCGTACAGCACCCATGCAACAGCAATTTACTGCTACAAATGACAGTCGACGAATATAGCGAAATGAACCAAAGGAAAATGAACTTTATTAACCTTCATAATTTCAATGTGTCGACACCTCCACAACTCAAACAAAATTAAACTATTGGCTGCAGTAAGGAATTACGTCTCGCAACGATGTATTGCAGATACTCCTATCAGTTATTGGCAAGCATTCCTATAATTACAGCACATTCCCCCTTTTCTTCATAGCATCTCATTACCTAATGCTAGAATCCTGTAGAATTATAATTCGCCATCAGAGGTTTCTACGGATTTCCTGGAAACCCAAAGCGGAGACCGTGGGCTCCACAGAGCACAACTGCCATTACCGATAATTTTGTGGCCCACTCATCTACCTTAGAATTCCGTTAAAACTGGGTTAGAATGACACAATTTAAATTAATCTAGATAATACTTAAAATTAGTCCCTACCTTACAAAAAATATGCTGTTTATTCTGAAAAGCATACTAAATACATAAATATAAGTACTCTGGAGGCAAAAGGCAGTGTTCTGGAATGTTAAAGCACAAGACATATGCAGCAACCACTGCGCTTTAGAGGACTCATGTCAACGAGTCCCATGAATTACGATTCCTGTTTCTGTGCAACAGTGAAATAAGGTCACTGCTAGAGGAGAACCGTTATATCAACTTAAACATGCACCACACAAATAAAGCCTGTAATTTCTATTTACAAATATGAGGCACGCAACGGTGTTTTGCGGTCAAACAAATGTCCAAGTCATGTTTCTGGGTGCATGATACAAATCACGTGAATAAAATTACCTTCTCTGGTGATAATTTGTAGTTACTGAGTATGACGAGGAAGTTTTCACAGGCCAGTAGTTCACATGCGCCGTTATTTCTTCGGTGCCTGCTGCAGGCTTCATGTCGTATCGTAACGAGCGTGACATAACTCAAAGTCCGAGGTCCTTTTTATCCTAATATAGCTTTTTTTTCTCTTCTTTACAGCCAAAGTCATACTGTCCGAGCCCACACACTGAAAGTACACCAAATATTATTAGCGATCAAATAAGGCGGATGTGACATCAGAGACATGTAGCACGCAAAGAGAGATGGGCAGTCTACGTGTATACAGAATTCTAAGTCAGAAAATCAGAAGGGAAGCGACCATTTGGGTGATCTAGCGTAGATGGAAGGAAACGGTGGAAATGTGGCCGCGCCATAGCTCAAGCGGTTAGTCGCTGCCTTCCCACCGCGGCGGCCCGGGTTTGATCCCGGGTCTGGTCAAGTGGGATTTGTGCTGGACAAAGTGGCGCTGGGGCGGATTTTTCTCCGAGTACTTTGGCTTCCCCTGTCAATCTTCATTTCACCAAATTCTCCATCATCATAATCACCCGGGGCAGGCTACAATAGACCAATCAGTGACCACCGTGCCGAGTGGACCCAATTGGACTCCACCCCCCACTAAGCGAATAAAAAAAACGGTGGAAATGGACATTAAGACGTGGATGTGAGAATGTAAAGTGGATTCATTTGGTTCAGGACAGGGTCGATACTTTAAGTTCTATAAAAGGTGAGGAATTAGTTGGCTAGGTGAGCGACTACTAGCTTCTCTAGAAGGATTCTGCTCCACAGAGTTAATTAGCATACAGCGTGGTTGTAAACTCCGGAACGAATTGTTTCTACTCGATTTATTTTGTGTTGTTTATTTATGAAAATCAATTTCCGCTATTTCGTAATGAGACGCTAAAGCCGGGGACTACAGAGTTAAAGGTACAGTACTGTATGAAACAAATGAATAAAATGCTGAGTAAAAAGGCAAAGGAGCCGGTCACGGTAGCCGAGCGGTCTAAGGCGTGCACTGTCTTCGCTCGCTCGGAAGCCGGGATCGTGGGTTCGAATTCCACTCAGGGCATGGATGTTTGTGTGCGTTTTTCTGTGTTTGTGTACAGGTAGAGGCCTTGCGACGGGCTGATCACCCGCCCAAGGAGTCCTATCGTATGTCTAAAATCTAGAAAAACCGAAGTGAAACGGAGAAGTTCATGGAGGTAGGCCTAGGCCCACTGGGGCTGTAGTGTTAAGGGGGGGGGAAGGTAAAATTATCCCTGCGCTTAATTAATTATGCACTATGCCACGAAGGTGTACAAAGGAGTGGATGTATAGATCCACATTTTCTCGACCTCGGCACTAGCTGGAGGTGAGTGGCCAGCTTCACGCACGTGCCGCTTTACCCCAGGGGAAAGAGCTCCCGGTACCCATTGGCTGGGAGATTGGGTGAACTCCAAAGCCGGTCTAAATGACGTGGAGAAGAGAAAAATTCTTACCCTACTGGGACTTGAACTCCGACCCCTCGGTCGTCCAGCCAGCAGCCAGTCGCTATACAGACTATGCTCCTCTGGAACCGATCATTCAAGGCCCGGCACGAGTTTCATTTGCCGAACGGCCGCATTCGGTACTAGGTATCCGTTGTGTAACAACAGTAGTTTAGTTAGTTTAGTTTCTTGGGGTGGGGTGAGACTGAGTTCACTTGGTACGTAGGCCACTAACTGGCCTATTGTACCATCCCCGGATGATTGATGAGTGTGGAGCAGTCGGTGGAATGAGAATTAGCAGGGGAAACCTAAGTACTTGAAAAAAACCTGCCCAGCGCCACTTTGTCCACCACAAATCCTACACTTAACCTGGACTCGAACCCGGACCGCCGCGGTGGGAAGCCGGGGACTAACCGCCTGAGCTATGGCACGGTCTGTAACAACATTAACACAATATATTGTGATGGCTTACTTAGTTTATTGGTAACGTACCAGTGGTTCGGAAAACCCTCTGTTCCAGCTCAAGTCTTGCCCAAAGGGTGCTGCATTTGAAAGGTAGGGTCTGCACACTACATCAGATGTTTTGTATGGTTCACACATGTCTTAGGCGTTTCTTTATTGCATAAGAGGCGGGCTTTACTAGGGTAAATAAACAGAACGCAGATTTCCGCTCGACATTCCACAACCGATTGTCCATATTTGTATGATTCTGCCTTGACTAAGCCTACATGCATCACACAGGACAGTTCTGAATTTGCAGTTCCATTCCGTAAAAAAAGAAGAAAGCCATGCAGATTGGTTCGACGATGTCGGTTACATATACTGACAGGTGTATGAGTGACTATAGACTTGGATTAGGAGTGGCGAATCGATTCATTGGATATTCATTCACAAGTCATAACTACAATTAGTTCTTACACTTTCAAGAGTACGCGAATTATAACACATAAATAAAGTCTTCTATATCTGCTTGCACTAGTTGTTGCTAGGCAACAGATCTCAACAATGGCTACGCCTCCACAATGTATTTACTGAATTACATACTCCAAACATTATACATTTGTTTTGTGGGGCGCCCTCTCTGACGAGAGAACGTGTCTGTCTTTTGTATATGCTGCTGGCCGTTGCCAGCGCAGTCTTTCTCGGGTCTGAGTCCTTTGGGGCTCGCCACCATATTTTACTTTCTCAGATTTGAGACTTCCCCTTTCGTCGCCTCCTACGACTCGCAGTGTCACGGTGGAGGTATTCGACTCCGCCTCCACAAAAGTCAAATTCACATTTCGACTGTCAGTCAATCAGTCACGTCAGTCAGCCTTGGTTTCGAGCACCATCTTGGGCTCATGACCAGATATTTATTACTGTTTGACAGTTACGTTCTTGTTTTTTGTGGGGCGTCCTCTCTGATGAGAGGACGGGTCTGTCATTTATACATGCTGCTGGTCCTTACCAGCGCAGTCTTTCTCGGGTCCGAGTCCCTTTGGACTCGCGACCATATTTCAAGTCAAAGTCACATTGCGACTGACGGTCAGTAAGTCTTGGTTCCGAGCCTCATATGGGTCCCAAGACCAGATATTTATTACTGTTTTACAGTTATGGTCTTGTTTCTGTGGGGCGCCCTCTCTGACGAGAGGACGGGTCTGTCCCATGGAGCTGTGCCCTTCTTGAAAGGCCATCAGTTACACAGCTACTCAAGAATTTCCCAATATTTTCTGAAACCAAAAGGTTCATTACCGTGATCACAGAAGTCCTCCAACCAACCCTATCCTGAGCCAGACCAATTTAGTCCATTACCGACCTATCACAAGACTCATTTTAATATTATCCTCCCACCTACGTCTTGGTCTTCCTAATGAAATGAATCACTGGACTGAAACAGAAACGTGTCTCTCTGACAATGGGACCCAGATATGTGTGTGCCTCTTTTTATTTACAGGATGGCCTCTGTTATTGTATAGATCCACATTTTCTTGACCTTGGCACTAGCTGGAGGTGAGTGGTCAGCTTCACGCCCCGGCCGCTTTACCACCGGTACCCACTGGATAGGAGGTTGGGTGGACCCCAGAGCCAGTCCAGAAGACATGGAGAAAATTCTTGATCCTACCGGGACACGAAATCTGACCCCTCGGTCATCCAGCCCATAGCCAGTTTCTATACCAACTAAGCTATTCATCCACTACCCCATATGCCTTCATGGTGTAATGCTTAATTAGTTAAGCACAGGGCCAACTTAAACCTTCTACCTTTTATCTCTGTTATTACCTGTGACTTGTCTCTTCTGCAGATTTCTTCCTGTTACAACGAGGCCATGGGACCAGTTCTAAGGACATTTGTGTACACTGTCACACTGACAACAATTTTCTTGATGGTAAGCTGAATGATGACAGTACTGTTACTGTCATATGTGAGTTGCAAAAAAAAAAAAAGGATTTTTATATACAGTAGTAATTCATGATACATTCCACATCAAAAATCTAACTTACGTTGGTAATGAGGACAATGTGTAGCCTTACAACAAAGAACTAAATTCATGAGTGTGCTGGGTTCATTGAGCTAAGCCTTACCTTTCAAAATATTACTTGAACTTAATGCTAAGACAATGGCACCTAATCCATGCATTCTTCCACTGTTAGTACTTTATTAAAAACCCGACACAACCCCAACTAATAAAGGTAAATTAGACCCAAGAAAACATGTCTCATATTAATCCAGGAGATCTATGAATCAAATGCTGGCACAGATAATCCTGATTCATGGTTATTTCTCAAGATAAATACTTTAACACAATGGGGAATTGTCTTAAAATGTAAAAAGAGAGGTAAGGTAAAAAGGCAAAGTTGTCCCTGTAATTAATTAAGAACTATGCCATGAAGATGTACAGGAGAGTGGAGGTATAGCTCAACCATTCTTGACCACTACACTTGATGGTCAGCTTCACGCCCCGGCTGCCTAACATCTGAGGAAAGAGCCCTTGATACTAATTGGATGAGAGGCTCAGTGGGTCCCAGAGCAGGCCAAGATGCTGTAAAGTAGTAAAAAAATCGATTGTCCCTACTGGGAGTCGAACTCTGGCCGTCCAGCCAGTAGTTCATTGCAATATACTCCTTCCACTGATCAGTCAATTTTTCCTTATTCAAGATAGAATTAATTAGTTTACAGATCTCAGAATGTAATATTTCACCTTCCGCTTGAATCAGTTCTGCCGGAATTTTATTATTACCTGGCAATTTATGCCTTTTCAACATTGCAATAGCAACTTCAACCTCAGGTACTAACGGCTCAGATGTATGTATTTCTATCTGCCTAACATCACTGACCCTATGTACATTCAATAACTGAGAGTAGTAGTTCTTCCAGTTCTTCCACCTTTTCAAATTGTGGGAGATCACCATTCTCATCCTTCACAAAGTTACTTCTAGGTTGGTAACCCCTCTTAAAGTCATTTATTCCTCTATACAGGTCTCTAATTTTCTTACTGTTCTTTGCAAGCTCATCAATTTTGTCTCTCAGGTTTTCCCTCTTTTTATTCTGGAAATTCCTACTAATTTCATGTCTTATATTGTTCAGATTATCCCCATTTATTTCACTGGATCCTGTAACCACTGCAATTTGGCTTATTTCCTTTGATCTAATAATTTTGAGCATCCTTCATTCAACCATGGCTTATTCTTCTCAATTCATAATAGCCTAGACTATCATTGGCAGACATTTTTATATTCTCTCTAATAGTTTCCTAAGCTCTCTTAAGCCACCTCTGTGTCTTAAGTTTTCCAAAGCTGCGAACCTATTTGAGATTTCAACATGATACTGCTCCTTACCCTCTACCTCATTTAATTTCTTGAGATTGAACCTCTCCATATGAACTCCGTACGGTGTTTATTTACCCACTGCCAGTCTTTCCTTAAACTTTGCCACCACCAGGTAGTGGTCAGTATCACAAACTGCTGCCCTGAATGACTGAACATTAAGTGTACTTGAATGTCGTCTCCTATCTATCGGAATATGGTCAATTTGATTGTTTATTTTCTCATCAGAAGGTGTCCAAATAAATTTATAAATCACACCAGCGACCTCTTACTATTTGGTATGACATCTTATCACTAACGAATTCTACCCTTTTAACTGTTGATATGATTCTCTTATTTTCATTCCCATTTCCATAGAAAAATGTATATTCACTTACTGATTCAATGCCACCCCTGTCCAATCTGACCTTCTGTATTCCAGCTAAACTTACATTTTGATATTTCTTCTGCAACTGTCCTAAGCGAACCTGCCATATACATCTTACAAACTTCTAACATTCCAAGTACCAAATCTCATATTCATTTTCTTTTGTTTAGGGCCTCTATCCCAAGAATCTGTTCAGGTCTGAGGCTTCTTCAAATATTTCATAACAAGCTTATTTTTTATGGTGAGTTGTTAGCCCCATGCCCAAACCCCAAGCTGGAGGAACGCCCCTTGTCAGCTGTCTGTGACTGATTATTCAATATATTCACAGCTACCCTCCATATTTGGAGGCCATCACCTTCATCCGCAACCTGAGGACATGCCATGCTGTGGTGACAAGGGACCCACTTAACATGGAAACATCTTTATTGTCTTTCAAAATATTTTAGCAGTGTAGACTGAACTGCTTTCGTTTTCTTTAAAACTTCATGCACATACTGGTAGACGCAGAGTGCTTTACCTGCATCTTGGGGAATTTGCATCCTTTGACAGAGGTTAAGGTCAGCATTCATAATTATTTGCTTCATGACTACATGTCTCAAAACATATTTTCAAATTATGTAAGAGTGAACTCCTTCACTTGCATATCATCTTGTTCTTTGGCATCATGTCAGCTTCTTCAAATGCCCTTTTTATCTAAAAGTATGAAATCATCATCAGTCAATTCTTCTGAGTGTGAAATGGGCAGTTCCTGAACAGTGATATTTTCTAGTCCATCAAATCCAAATTCTCTTCCAATATTTGTTACTTCTTCTGTAGCAGTTTCTTCTTTGAAATCACTACTATTTTCACAATGAGGAAAGTTGTGCTTCCACACTCCATGAATGTTATTTGCAGTTATTTGCTGCCAAGCATGGTGAATATTTTCTATCGCATGTTTGATGTTACAATATATCCAGAACTCTGTTAAGGGCACTTCTTAAAAGGATTAAAACAAATCACGAAAAGTAATGTATATTGTGGCAGGCAGCAGCAAAAGTGCAGATTGAAGTAGCTTCATGTAAAACCCTAATGGTAACCCTAACTGCACATGTGCTAGCCTCGCATTAACTGAATTTTGGTTTGCACGAAACATAACCTCGTATCATTGTACAATTCACATGAAATCGAATACTGCATTATTAGAATTCGTATTAATTGTGACCTAGCTATAATATGGGTGATAAGCATAAATTTTAAGGATCCTCACTATGTAATTTGTCCATTTATGCTACTTCATTTTTCTTTAAGTCCAATTATTTTCTGCACCACTTTGTTCTCTATTACATCTTCTCTCAGAGTGAGGGACCGAATTTATACGCTGCAGGATTCAAGGTTCGCACAACGGGAGTTCTGGGTATAACACTGTGTGATTGGTTGAAAGGCAATCAACACTCTGGAGCAAAGTCTTGCTTGTTGCCTGCTTGATACCATTTTCTTGTTTGGTTTAGTCTTCAACCCTGAAAATGGAGGCATCATGTTTTCCCAAAAGTCAGTTGACTTTTAATGGATTACACAGTGATATATCCCAGAAGACATAACCCTTCAAGCTGTACTCTAATATATGAAAAAAGGAAAATTAAGCTTTACAAATACACAGTTCAGTCTTCTTTTTAGGGAGGTAATATGAAGATAAAATATGCTAATTTGAATCATGGGTACCACCAAGAATCTCTTTCCAGGGGCAGCCAGGAGACAACCTGAAAATTTGCTTCCAAACTTACATTTAAGCCATTTAAAACCATTTTTACTAAAAAGATTTTAATTTTTATGATTTCTGTTGAGGATACTGGTGGCACACGACTTTTTAGACCCCTCCCCTTTCTCAAGGTTATAATCTGAATGGAAACTAGCATTTTGAAAATTAATTAAAAACAAATACTCTGATCTGATAAGAACATTCTCTGGTACTAAAACCAATCATAATCATATTTCTCTCTTTCCATAAAGGGTGTGTGTGATGCTCGGAGGAGAAAGCACAGTAAACAGAAGCAGATACAATCACGTGAAACTAACATTTTCAATTTTGTTCGACTGCTGGTGCTTCGACTGGTCTATGGTATTGCCACTTCAATGGGATTTGGCGAGAGCATCTCAGAGTTCTTAGGTGGAATATTTGTCCCTCCAGGAGTTGAAGATGATGATGATGAGCTAGATCTTGATTATTAAAGTGGAATAAATGTGCAGGAGAAATGTACACACATTTTTGCATGCATTCAAAAGATCAAATGAACTTCAAACATTGTGCCACAACATTTGAAAACCCTGAAAAACATTACATGGGGACAAAAAATGTGATAATATTACTAAGAATAATCTTCTTACAAGTTTTTGTACTTGTAAGTGCGTGAGATATTAAAAACAGACTACACAGTCTGTTTACCAGAAAAAGAAGACAAAAGATGAACAGCACAGACCAGTGCCGGGCAGGATGGGATACTAAAGTTTAAAAAAATATATTCTAAATTTAAAAGGTTTAAGAAGACTTTGGTACTTGATGGGTATCTTCTGAAGAACTAATTCATTAATTTAAATTCTTCTGTCAACTTCAGAAACTGTAAGCTGCATAAGGAATAATATAATGAATGCTTCAATTCACTAAATAACAGTTAAATTTTAATTAAATCGAAATATGATGGAACATCAGTGCAGTAGGTACCACTGTAACACTTCAGTTGTCTTGAACAGTTCACATATGTGCACTCTATACCAAGATTATACTCACAGAATCATTTTGGTTCTATGTCAACATCCAACCTCTGAACTCTTGATTTTCATTGGGCACCCATATGCAGTAATGGGAACAGGATTATGAGCATTCTACAAGTGCATATTCTCACAAGCCTCATGATATTCCAGACTTATCACTGGAAAACACTATCAGTATTGTGATGAGGTTATGGGTTGAACAACTGTGGTCTGATCTGAAGCAGAGGCCACAATTTTTCTTCTGCCACTGCATCCAGAAGGGATCTAAGGACTACCTAGCCTCCTCTATCTAATGGATAAGAGAGGCTCTTTCCCCAGAGGTACAGTGGCTGTGGCATGATGACAACCACTCCCATCCAGTGCCAAACTTAAGAATGCATACGGCTGTAACTCCACTGCCCTGTATGACTTCATGATAGGGTGCTTAATTAAGGAAAAAGACTTCACCTTTATCTTTTGTGTTTCAAGTATATGCAGAAATAAAAACAAAAGTAAAATATTAATTCACACTCTAGTGAAGTACCTCTTTACATAAACATAAGCATTCAATATATGGACATTATAAACTCAGCAAGAACTGAAATGTCAAGTTTACTGAATAACGTTGTACTTGTAAACCAAACATGGCATTTAACATAAATATAAAAAAAAAATATTCATTTTAGAAGGAAGAAGTGAAAAACTATTCATCTTTTCACACAGTTACAGAAGACAAAGTGGAGAATGAAATATCTGTAACTTATAAAGATGTTTTTAACAGTGTGAAATTAATCTAACCTTACAGAAACTTTGCACGTTTTCCATAGTGTAAGGGTTATATTCCTTGTAACAGGTGTGATATACACTTACAAAGTCAATGGAAAACAGGGGCCTAGTGGGATGTGATCTGCAAGCTTATATGGAACACTTTAGGAAGAAAAAATAAAAGCACTTTAGTTCACAAGAAAGACTGAAGTTTTTGGTGCCAAGCAGTAACCACTGAAAGCACATGAATATCAGATCAATATCATGGAACTAGTTGGTAAGGGGAGTAGAAAGGAGAAGTTCTCTAACAAGCACAGTTGAACAGACCAACACTAAATGTCAGTGGAGCTCCAAACGCTGTGTTGTCAGTCCTACAGCAAGAAACAGGAAATCAATGGTATATAATTCAAGACTAGTTTTTAGAGGGCTCACATATAACTTGTTTTTCATAATAATCACTGGTAAGGAGACGTCAAGTATATGAAAACTGAGGTTTCCAAAGCAATAAACATTCATACGGTAGTTGTGTGAATTATGACATCATGTAGTCTGATACATGCAAACCAATATTTTGCAGGCAAAAAGTGACTCCTGAAGATGGAAGCAGTATATATCTCTGAAATGTTGGTACCAACCTCACAGACTACATGGTCATATAGCCCACAAGACTACAGCATGAAAGAGAAAACCAAATTTTTTCATGTGCTAAGTGTTTTTGCATTGTGAATCTGTTTGTGTACCTATGATTTTTCATCATTTATTATTTTTATTAAATTTATTTATTTTATTGTAAACTGTATGATGATATTTATACACATAGCATAATAGATAGTGCATCTAGGAAGCAAGTTCCTGTCTTTCATCTTTGACTGGCTATCTTTACTTTTTTGTTTTTTTTTAGTCCTGCCAGAAAAAATAATGCCAGGATAGCACCTCAAACTAGGCTATAATTCCTTCCTTTCACATTCTTTGCAATTCATTATTCATTAAACACCCATCATTTGATGCTGTATATTCAGGGCTGACAATGCCATTACATAAACCACAAATAAATGAGTAAATGCAATTAACTAATTAAAATTATTTGTAACGACATAATAAATACATAGTAATTAACCTTTTTGTTCAATTATTGTGCTTTTGGGCATTATCCATCATCCTGTTTTTATATGAAATAACAACATTTTGGAGACTGGATTCTGTCTCCATCTTCAGGTGGAACCTACTCAGTTAGGTCCAATTTATAGAACTAGTCCCTGTCTCCAGATACCAGCACCAACACAAGATAATATATATAAACCAAGCACAGCATACATCATGTGGGACCCTCAACGTCTCACAACCATATGGGCCTTCATGGCCTGGTACAGGGATAGCTTTACTTTACTTTTACAGCATAAATCATTTGTAAGAGTTAAGATAGACATTAAAAACATTAAAATCTCCACACACACACACACACACACACACACATGAGGCCTAGCACCAATGTCCATGTTCTACTTCATGGCCCTATCTTCTGGTTCCATTGTTTGATTTTCAGGCATCATGTGACATTGCTCTCGCCTTAAGGTTTCTCAGTAGTCTGAGAGGCTGTAGTGCTGGTATTACTGATGGGAAGGATTCATGAAGCATGCTGCTGAGATCGGCACAGGTGCCATGATAAACATACCAAGTTTCATAATGATTGGTTCAGGTACTCAAAAGTTATTAGGTGAGGGCAAAGACACACACAGCAAGGTGATATCATAAGCCTACTTTCATTTTTCAAAGTAAAAAAAGTAAAGCTATCCTTGTACCAGGCCGTGAAGGCCCATAGGGTTGTGAGACATTGAGGGTCCCACACTATCTAGACAATCGGCTCAAAGATGGCGGTAAGGTTGTCAGGCCTACATGCTGGCCATGCTTTACTCCCCAGGAAAATTATTTAATTAATTCCTGGTACTCATTTCTGTTTTTGGGAAAAGTGGAATAAAAAATGGAGAGATTCAATGTATAGCAACTGCCACTTCTTATAATTAAATTTGTTCTTATGTGTGTATAAACAGAATATATTGGGTCAGAATAATAAACTTTATGGCTTTAGAGGTTAGAGCCCCTTTGTATATAAAAGAATACACTGCATAATATATTGCATTTCCTTCAGTCAGAGCCTCCATGAGAATCAGTACCAGTTGATGTAAGATCACTGTAACAACCCTTCTTCTTACGAACCAAGTCTCCCCAGAGAATATGCATACCACAAGCTGGACAATGGCCTTCTACTGGTATAATAAAATTACCTTTGAGGAATCTTTTTGCAAGGCAAATGACATGTGCTACTAGTAAACAGCTTGGAGCAAGACAGGAGATTTTCTCAGATGGATGGACCACTTCATAACAGAGGGAGCAAACACACACTGGGTCATCGTCTTGAACAGATGTCTGTGAAGTTGCGCCTTGTGTGTGATCTATTTTCTTACTCACAACAGGACCATATGCTATGGGCATATGAAGTGGTGGGCAGAGATCCGTCTGCAACAAAATTGGGCCCTGTCAAGCATGAAGCTCATCAAAATAATATTTAAAAACAACAGTTTCTTCCTTAAGAAATCTCTTACAAATACAGCGCAACGTTGAACTTTGAACACAACCCATTCTAAGAGGTGGCTCAACTTTTGAGTTAAATTTCCCCATTTGAAATAATGTAAAATGAATGAATCCATTCCAGATGGAATGACATGTGCTACTAGTAAACAGCTTGGAGCAAGACAGGAGATTTTCTCAGATGGATGGACCACTTCATAACAGAGGGAGCAAACACACACTGGGTCATCGTCTTGAACAGATGTCTGTGAAGTTGCGCCTTGTGTGTGATCTATTTTCTTACTCACAACAGGACCATATGCTATGGGCATATGAAGTGGTGGGCAGAGATCCGTCTGCAACAAAATTGGGCCCTGTCAAGCATGAAGCTCATCAAAATAATATTTAAAAACAACAGTTTCTTCCTTAAGAAATCTCTTACAAATACAGCGCAACGTTGAACTTTGAACACAACCCATTCTAAGAGGTGGCTCAACTTTTGAGTTAAATTTCCCCATTTGAAATAATGTAAAATGAATGAATCCATTCCAGACCCCCAAAATTTACTCAATATAAAACATTTCAGGTGCCTATTTCAAAAGATCATATTAGTAAATAATGATAAAACAAGTATGTTTAATTTCGATAACTGAATGTTTTTATCCATTTATTTTCTTCCTCTGCTGACGATCTTTTACTGGTAATGGTTTTTACCCCTCTCGCCACATTAGCCACTTAAATGGCTTCCTTGTTCTTCAGTTTGGTCAATACAGTGGACTTAGCCATGCCATACTGTGCAGCCAGGTCCAACAAATGTGTAAACTTTCCCACTTAGTGATAAGTTTTTTTCCCATTTCTATCATAGAAATAACGATTTTTCTCTAAGGTCTTTCACCTATAGTAACATTCTTTGGTGTCATTATGAATGGGTATTATTAAAGAAAATATAAAAATAAGGTAAAAAAGTAAAGTTGTCCCTGTGCTTAACTAATTATGCACTACGCCATGAAGGCGTATGAGGGATGGATGTATAGATCCACATTTTCTTGACCTTGCACTAGCTGGACATGAGTGGTCAGCTTCACGCCCCTGCCACTTTACCTCCAGGGAGAGAGCCCACGGTACCCATTGGATAGGAGGCTGCGTGAGCCCCAGAGCTGGTCTGGATTATATGAAGAGAAAATCCTGACCCTGCCAGGACTCTTAACTCGGACCCCTCGGTCGTCCAGCCCATAGGCAGTCGCTATACCAACTATGCTACCCTTGCTTAAAAAAAAAAAATTAATTAAAAAAAAAATAAAGCGCTCAAAAACAGACTGAATTTGCTAGCCACTCACTGAATCAGTCATGGGTTTACTGACCGAGTTGACTGAGCCACTGTGCATGTGACCAAGCAGAGAGAAAGAGAGAGAGAGAGAGAGCAGTGACCACGCGACTGCACGTGACAATCACATGATTCTGTGTTGACTTTTTCTTTAAGTTTTAAAACCGAATTTTCTTCGAACTTTTTATTTGAGATTCAAGTTGTGCACACATCAAGACATTCAAAGTTCGAGGGTCCACTGTATAATGAAGTTTAAGAAAATAATAATTGCCAGTGCTCAGAATTAAATTAAACTAATAAATATAATCTGTGAGAAAACGTTGAGGTACTTGCAATGCTTGTAAAGCAGATGTTACATCAGTTACTACCTGGCTTGAGGAATGTGCTTGCCCACTCACCATGTGGAGTACTTCTGGACCCCACATTTGCATGAAGCACATTGCAAGATTATAGGAAAGAGGATTTTCCTAAGTAGCTAGTTGATTTCAGCTCAATTCTCGAGCCCTGGTTACCACTGTGCCATACAGAGTTAAACAAGTAAAACTTGCCATCAGAGGGGTAATTTTTGGAACCTTTCAATCTTTAATACTATTCATATGAATATAAAATATGTCATCATATAAATTTAACATATCATGTTATGATTTATAACACATTTCCCACAGTTGCCGCGGTATTTTTCCAATTTTTCTGGGAAAGTGCCCCATTTATGGCCATACGTAAATCAGGCTTTACTGTGGATCCACATGCCTGAAAATCAGAGCTGCCTAATAAGTTTTGGTTGAAGACTTCAGTACTGAATTTCAATTAAATCTGTCAAAACAATTTATAAGGAAACATGGGAAAGTCCATTTATGGTCTTATGTACAATAGGCTTTATTACCAATCAAAACAACTGAAAGTCAGAACTGCCCAACGTCTTTTAATGAAAATCTACCATGAAAATCTGCTTTCATACCAGGTCAAAGACAGACACATGATCTACAAATAAAGAGTTTTTACTTTGTAAAGAATGCCTAAAAATAATACATATTTTGGCATAGTTCCTCAAAGCAAATCTGCTTCCAGATCTGGATTTGCTTGAATTTGAAATAAATTGATTTGATTTTAAAGAAACCATCATTGCTTGGCAACGGCTGTGAAACACACAACAATATCAGAGCCATCGCTAAGCAATGTACGCACACAACAAAGGAGTAATTGCGGGAAGCAGTGTTTTCTATGCAGATCGTCAAGACTGACTTGTTATTTCTGCTTGGAAACGAGTCAAAAACTGACAGCTGAAAGTCTGAGGTTGGCATTTGGAAGTCAGTCCCACCTGAAGCCAGTGGTCTGAGTATGAGGTTGGTGTGAGATGGTCACCACCTTGTGAGAGCATGGACACAGAAGCAGAGGAACATTCTGTAGAAGTGTTCAATAAATCCATTTATTAATGAAAAACCCATCTACAGTAACCTAGAAGTAAAAGTAAAGCTATCCCTGTAACAGGCTGTGAAGGTCCATAGGGTTGCGAGATGTTGAAGGTCCACATTATCTAGACCATCTGCTCATAGATGGCGGTAAGGTTGTCAGCCTTACGCGCCGGCCGCACTTTACTCTCCTGGAAAATTATTTAATTAATTTCTGGTACTCATTTCTGTTAGAGGCTGAGTTGACCCCAGGGCCACAGTGCAGCTGGAAGGATTACATCAATTGAAAAAAGTCCAATGACCTCATTGGGACTTGAATCCGTGACCTTCCGGCTTGTAGCATAGTGCCTCAACCAACTATGCTACCACGTGCCCCAACACGTGGAAATATAAACAAATATATTTCCCGTACAATGACATAATCAAACTGAAAAGATTTGGAGGACATGAGCTTAGCCTGTTTCAGTTAACTATCACAGCATTCACTTTGACAGATGGAGAAAAACAAGAAACTCTGGTAAGAATAATCAATGTTTCAGTTGAGATTCAAAATGGACACTTCCCAAATACAAGTCAGAATTGTTATATGCTGAGCCAGCTTGCTTGGTTTACTTCCTTCTCACATGTTTACTTTACTAACAGTTAAATGACTCATTGCAGTCAAATCATTGACAGACAGTTGCTTCAGATTTTCTCATCCCATTGAGAACCCTAGCACAGATGGTATGTCATGTCCAACATATCTGTCATCCTTTGCTTGAAGAATGAAGACTAAAGACTAAAGTAGCAGAAATATATCTATGAGAGATTATGGATTACACTGTTTTCTCTTTTTGGATAATAAACTTGTCAACTATTACAAAAAGAAAGTGGCCATGTCAGATTCTTGGAAGGAAACTATTAGCCCTTTATCATGAAGGAACACATATTAAACACCTACCAGAAATTATTGATCAGTACATCGGTAAGGAGGAATTCTTTTTACTAGAAAACAGTTCATAGCACTGTCATATGGTCACGGTTATCACGCTGACTCTAGGCCTACTAATACCCCATATTTTAAATGAAAGACAACAAAACACATGAAAAGATACAACGTATCTGTAAAGGAACATTCACTAACTGTGCATATGAAGACAGCTAATTTCAGAACTTTGCACATAGGGACATGGATTCATTCTTAACAATCTGGATTTTGTTTTGCTTTTAAGCTTAAATATATAGCAAATACAATTTATTTTATACCACTCAGCAGTTTAAAACTAATGTTTTCATTCAGGTCAAGTACTGAAACAGAAATTTAAAAACCAGTACATGAAAGATTAAGTAAGGGATAACAGTGTTAGTATTGAAAAATGCAAAACCCATCTAACTGAATTACATGCGTGTCTGTTGCAATAATGCAACTCATGGTGAATAAAGATTAATTCATGCCGTGGAGATGAAAAAGATGTGGAATACATACAAAGAATGAACTTACAGGAAATTCTCGAGCAAATTCTTGTTTCAACCACTGAACTGTTAAAGCTAGTCGGTTCCATGGCCCCACCTGTAGCATCTCTGACAAGATGCGCAAGCAGAAATCATACATTTTTTCACGAGGCTTCTTCTTTGTGATATGTCTCAAACGGCGGGATCGTTGAGGATGCTGCCAGGCCCATTCAAACTATGTAAACATGTTATATGAAGATTATATGATAAACCAGCAAAAATTACTCAATTACTTCCATGCTTATCACAAACAGACACAAATGCAACTGCCTCATACAGGGTTTTCCCTGAACAGTTAGTAGTCAGGTATTTAAGATACTTTCTGTTGTTAGAGAAACTGAACAATTACTACCATTATTTCAAAATCCCACCACTGGACCCTGTCTTTTGCCAGTTCCATCCAGTTCACAACCTCACAACCTATTAGCATAATGTGTATTTTAAAAATACGCTCCCATCTATCCCTTGATTTTCCATGAGGTCTCTCATCCAGAAGTTTGCAGGTATGTTCTACGTCTAGCTCATCCAAACCTCACCGATTCTTAAACTGTTACTTTGGGTATAAAAGGTTTGTAAGAAGACAGTGATTTGAATTAACAAGAGCAAAATTTCACAAGCAGTTTCAGTCTATCTAATATTAAACATAAAATACAAAAAACCGAAAAGCAACATAAGTCATGGTTATCAAACTGCTAATTTCTGGTAAAGAAAAGTTACTACAGTAACAGTACAGGTTATGACACTTATTAACTAAATTTAGGTTTCTTATACAATCTCTAAAATGACAGTTTTCACAACGACTGCAACAAAATGATTCTGTGAGATTACGTTATAATTCTACTGTGGAATATTTAAAAAAACATTCAAAACATGTTACATACGCTTACCCTTAATGCGGATATATCATTGGGGAAGCCATGGATAATCAAGACCATTTCCCTTCAGGAAAGAAATAAACAACATCAGCATTAAAGTTCATTAAATAAATACGGTAAAATACATTCACTTATCTATAATATATACAGCATATTTCACAAGAAATAAGAACTAACCACGGTCCTCTATTACTTGTTCGCCAAGCTCCACCAGCATGCTTTCCTTTATTATGTTGCTTAATTCTTCTGTTTGGATCTACTGTGTAGCCAATATACGTCCTTCCTTCATATTTCGGATTTGTGCAATATAACAAATATACACCATAAAATCGCTCAATAACATATGCATCAATATTCATATCAAGCGCCAAACACCAAAAATCACACTTCTCATCGGTTCCCGTGAAACTGCGCAAACAGCTGTCCGTGATGTAGGTATGGTGCAAACAATAGTCAAAGTGGTCAAAGTCGTGAAGGTCGTGAACGAAGGTCGGGGAGGAGTAAGAGCAGGAAGAGTGTTTAACCTCAAATCATTTGCGTAAACTAAAATGGCAGAATCAGACGTTCCAGGGGGTAGCAGTTATTCAGATTCTACTTCATGCAAAATGTCAGTACATTTGTAATGGTAGTTAGTACACTGTCTTTTACTTGCTGTATTTTGTAATACAAAATTAATTTTGAAGTTATACGAAGTGCTTTAACCCTTTATAGGGCAATGGTAACTACCGCTAGCTTTAATTTTAAATCAGGCAACATTTAAGCCTAATTGTTTATTTCGTAGGCTCATTTGGTTTTCAGAGTGAACTGTACCGTAATTGTTCCTAAACATTACCTCAAACTTTTGAAATACAGATGTAGTGTGTTTTCGTGGGATTTTAATATATTAATTAATACAGTGTCATTTAGCCTTCTCTGGATCATCCAACGTGACTGATAATGCATAAATGACTAAACAAGTGTCAAGTCATGAATCCCATGGTAACACCATGTGTATATTCATTCCATACAGTAAACAGCTTCAGTCCATGGGCTTTGATCTTGGTTTTGCTTACTTGTACTAGCCCTAACATAGATCATTCTAATGAATGGAACAGGTCACAACAATAAATGTCTGTGTTCATTTCAAGATACTATTCTATAATTTGCCCATTGTGACCACAGAAAGACAGAAAGGTGCATATGATCAGAATGATTAGCAACCCAGCAGAGAAATCAACCAGGTACCCCAACATACAAATTAGGCATGTAACTCCTGATCAGAATCATTCATTTTTTATTTTATTTTGTAGGTAAAAATACACTGATATATGACATGTTCATCTGTATTATCAAAATATATTAATGATTATGGTATAAACTTATTAGAAATATAGCCTTTCTATACATTGACTTGTCATTGGCCAATATTAGAGAATTCTTCATTGAGATAATATGTTGAATTATACCATCTTGTAATAAGCAAGTTCTTCAGTTCCTTCTTAAACTGGTCGTTGTTGTTACCTATTTGTCTAATGTTGTTAGGCAATTTGTTATAGAAGTTACAACCTGGTACTGATGGTTTACTGTTATTAAATATTTGTCTAGTTAGTGTCTTTGCACTCTGTCCCCATACATTGATTCCATATGCCAAAAGGGGATAAATCAAACTATAATACAGCATTCTTCTTACATTCATATCAAGTATTTTAGATAGTCTTATTAATTATATGCAAGTTAACAGCTAATTCTACTACAGGTTCTTTCAATTTGCCTGTCTCATTATATTCTCCATGGGGAAATTTGGAATAGTGTAGACTTGTAGATGCAGTGTAGAGTAGTTGAGGAAGACATAGGTCATGATCCTTCTTGTGTGATGTATTTGGTGAAAAATAATATGTTGCTTTGTACAGAGGTTTCAGTAGATAAGTCAGGGGTGATTGTTTCTCGGTAAGATTGCTTCTCTTTCCATTATACCAACCAGACAGTAAATTATTAAGGTACTTCATATGTCCTCATAATTTTTAATTGTAACTGTACATTGTACTCATGGTATTTTCAGCTTTAGTACACATATTATGAATAACCATTTCAGACATGGTAATAACAAATAAATTTGTAGAATTTTTTATTGTACATTTTGAGACAGATTATGCTACTTCTCCTTGGAAAAATCACTGTTGTAACTAGACCATGAATGAATTAGAGAAGGCTAGGAAGTACTGTTTTTGACGAAGTTTTGCAAATCCAAAGTAACTTAATTAATTGTAAATTATATCAAAAGAGATTAAAGATCAAACCTCTCTTATGTGCTCCATTTCAGATGTTTAAAGACAAAGGGCATATATATTTGTCCACGATGCAACATTTTGTATTGTTCACTGCCTTGCTACCAGTCAGAACTTCATGTTAACTGTTCTGAGGCATTTTATCGAGACTGTGTGATTGAAGAGGTGAAATCTCGAGAAACAGATTCTCATTCTGGAAGAAAGATGAATGAAATTTTGCAGAGATTACAAGAAAATGAAGATAATAGTGATATTGGTAAGTGTGTACTTTTGGTAATTGTTTTAGTTGGATAACTTAAAATGGTGATTGAGGGTTTTTGGTCTTCTTTTGTGAAAAGAAACAGACTTGAGTAACACAAGTTTTATTTGGATCATTTTCATTACAAAAAGAAATTTACTGAATAGCGCCTGTGGGAATGATATACAGTAGACCCTCGATATACTGCAGATTCAGATACATCATCATGGAGATTATATCCCCCAATACGATTACATACCATAAATGTCAATTTCACACATATGGGCAGCTTATAATGCAGATATGGAAGGTGACCCCTGCAACCCACATATGAAGTGTCCATAGAATTTGTTTTTTGATATAGCCATGATCAATTTGGAACAGTAAGATATTATAAATGTATAAAATGCATGAAATTCTGCATATTATTTTTTGTGCTGAAAAAATGAAAATATGCTAACTTCATATAGTTCTAGATGAAGATTATCCTTAAAAAGCTTCAGTTCTTGCCTACGATGTATATTTCATGTAAGTTAAGGTACAGCTATCCCTGTAGCATGCCATGAAGGCTCATAGGGTTGTGAGATGTTGAGGTTCCCACATTTTGTCTAGACATTTGGCTCACAGATGGTGGTAAGGTTGTCAACCTTACGTGCCAGCTGCCCTTTACCTCCCAGGAAGATTCCTGATACTCATTTCTATTAGGGGCTGAGGTGATCCCAGGGGCATGGTGTGGCTGGAGGGATGAGGTAAATTGAAAATATCCACCTCATCAGGACTTGAACTCATGACCTTCTGGCTTGTAGCATAATGTTTCAACCAACTATGCTGCTGTGTACCTTCATGTAAGGCTATGCAAAATGGTTGTGCTCCTGAACATTCCTTCAGTTAGTGATAATCAGGTGTTTTCTAACATATCTACCTCTATCTGCAGATTCAGATGATGGTGACAGTATACCAGACTTGCATGAACGTTTGAGAAATGTGGATCTAGATGATGCTGATTCGATTTGGGAAAAACTGACACTGGCAGAAAGACAGGAATTTGAAAATCTCCTACAAAGTGGAGATGCCAGTCAGCTTGTAGCTCTGTGGGAACCATGGTGGCTTTACAGGTTAAATATTAAACATTCATAACATTCTAAAGCTTGCCAACATTGTAATCACAAAACTGAAAATAACTACTAAAATTAACAGACTGTACTTCCAGATTTACATACCAACTAATATAATGATTACATAATATGGTGCAGTGGTATGGACATAAGAAGACTAGGACAGGGAATAAATATGGCCAGAATAACTGACTCAGTGGATATCAACTTGAAAATATTCACAATGGTTAAAGAAATTCTCAAAATAGTGACAGAAGGAATGAATTTGAAGATGGGGGAGCAAAATAATTGACAAATATGAGGTACAAGAATGGGGAAAATGTGCAGATGGGAAAATCCAAAGGATGACAATGATCATGACAACAAATATTAAGTTCCTTTATTTGCATGCTTGCAAACAACAGGTGAGCACTATAAATGTATAAAAAAGAGAATTAAATACTAAAAGTAAAACAAAATAACATATTAATATGTTAACACAAACTATAAACTAAATACAGTTGAAAATGGAAAAGGTACTCTCAAGGGAAACAGCGAGTTTATTAAAAATGTCCAGAAATTTTCAGATGCTGTTTGCAGCTGTGATGCACCTTGATGAAGGACTAAGTCTTGAAACATTATTCACATTAAAAATAGACGAGTTCTTAATCTGCTTACTAGGTCCATGGAAACCATGAGCAATAAAGCAAGGGTTTTCCTTCTGGCATATAATACCATGTAGTTCTGGAGGATCACATCCCCTCTATCTTTAGGGTTGCAGAATAAGCCAAGCCAAAAACCAGCATGAAGCAGGCAGCAAACGATTGACTTTCAACAGACTGCACAGTGTTGTATGCCAGAAGACAGAACTCTTCATAACCACCGCTGTAAGAAACTCAAATGCTACAAAAAGTAAAGCATTATGGAATAAACTATTCTGAAGTTTAAATGATTGAAAATTAAATAGTAATTATGAGGAAAATCTGACTGAATAAATTGAATTTAGCATAAATGTAAAATACTTTCTCGGTATATTTTCCAGTTCATTAAAATCTGCCACAGTAAGGTCATTCCAGGTGACAGATGTATATACTTAAGCTTTGACCAAACAACAATACAATTTTCATTTTTAAAGATCACTTTCCCTTAACTTCAAAACAGAAAGTAACTTATTCAGTTCCACATTTCTGAGTCCCCTGGAATGTACATTTGGTCAGTAGTGCTAAATTGAATTAATTTTTAAAACATGATTGTTGCTATTATGAAATATAGCTTGCATTCTTGGATGATGTACAATATATCCATGCAGGCATATGACAGAATATTAATACAAAACCAGAACTGGCTGTATACTAAATTAAATGGTAGCAAAGTTATGAATTATGTATGCAACTATACAGAATCCTAATAGCCTATTTCATATATATTCTTTTGTTCCAGGAAACAGAAGATTCTGGTTCAGGATTTGAAGATGGAACAAGATACTTTACATCCTGCTTATGAAGCAAATTGCCCAACAGTAAATAAGAATGTGCCTCCTTTTTTTAAAATTTCGGTAAATTTTTAACTAAATGGATTTTAATAAAACATATTGAATATCCAATTCTTAATTCAGTTTGTGATTATATTAAGTAGAATATAGTTCCTTCTGGTTCCATGGGATGAACACTTGGTTTTATATGATTTTAACCTTAACACTTATCTTGTTGTGAGGTTATAGGGTGCACTTTGTAAATTCCTGTTTACATACCCAAGACTGTTACTTTACTGCTGACCATTCACGCTATTGGAACTGTGGCACATATTACTTTAAATGTCCAAATTGCATCACAGTAACATAATATAGTGTAGGTATAACTCACATAACATCCAGAATTCTGCACGGTGTCATGCATGCTCTCAGATGTAGACCTCTCTCCTAATCACTATAAAGGTCATATCTCACAACAGTAAGTCTTCGTACACATGTTTCATTCCAGGACTTTTCAGGCCTATAGAAAGGAGCTAATAGAGAGAGAGGGCAATTGTGAATATGCCAGTTCATAGCTGCAATAGCCACTGAATTTACACATAATTTCAAGTCTCCAAAATACAAACTGAAATTGTGGCTGTCGTGAATAATCGTTGAATTAGTGATCAATCAGTTAAATTGTGATAGCTGTATGAACATTTTCTGCATATTTCATTTCAGGTTTCTTTTGTTCTTACACAGGCTTGTGTTGCCTAATTGGCAAGTGGCTTGAATCAACATTTACTAGTTTAGACAATATGATTTTTTTTACTTATTTACTAACAAATTATTGAGTAGTTTTCATAAAATATTGTTCTAGTTACAAGTTATTTTTTTATTAATTAGTTTATTAATGATAAATTGTTAGTAAACTGAGGTTTTCATTGGTACTGTTAATCAATGCAGATCACATAAGAGTGGTGCAGTCTTCACCGGAAATCAGAAGGGAGATGAAGCGACATCCAAGGGCTGTGCCATAGCTTAAGCGGTTAGTCGCTGGCTTCCCACCGCGGCGGCCCAGGTTCGATCCCGGGTCTGGTCAAGTGGGATTTGTGATGGACAAAGTGGCGGTGGGGCAGGTTTTCTTTGAGTATTTTGGTTTCCCCTGCCAATCATCCTCACCTATCACCTAGGGCTGGTACAATAGGCCAGAAGTGGCCGCAGTACAAGGGACTTAGTTCCATCCCACTAGCAATAAAAAAAAAGGTGACATCCACCAGCAATATTTTGTAGAAATCTGAAGACAAATAAGAGGCAATATGATAAAATGTAAATGGATCAGAGCACATACTAGAGTTTTTTGGCGCAAACGTCTTTGATAATTGGACACCCTTGTAAAACATATATTAACTCTTTCTTTGTTGGGTATTTATGTGGTGCAGCAACCTTCTGAAGTCTGATACATTCAAAACATTAACAAGACTGGAAAGAGTGTATTCCATAATGTAGCACACAACTCCCAACAGTATTTTTTGCAGTCAATTTATATGTGACTGGAGAAAAACAAAACACAGACAAAATGAGCAGACTTCATATTTCAACAGCATATTAATACACAGTACTGAATTACAACAAAATCTGTGAAATTGGTATGGGATACCTGGAAAAGTCCATTTATGGCTAGCAAGGCGAAAAATCAACACTGGCAGCTAATCTCATGTAATTTCACCAAAATGGTATTAATGGTTTGATACACCCAAAAAATATTCATTTATGACCTTATGTGAAGTAGGCTTTGTTATGGATCAGTATGGATAAAATTAGCAACTGGCTGACAGCTTCCATGAATGTCTCCATTGTCAAATAAAAAAAAAACTATCCCAACAGCTTATGTAGTGATGCTAGGTAATATGCATATGCATAGGCATGACCTTCATATAAGGCATTCTTTTCTTTGCTCTGTAATGAAACCTAAAATTGGATTGCTAATGCTGTCACTGTTAGTAAAATTCCCCACTTCTTCCATTACCTATGCTATGCATCTACTTCAGAGTTGAGGAGGCAGCCATGTTTTCCCAGATGTTCATGCCAGCAGCAATGCCGTTAACTAACTCCATGGAGCTTATTGAGAAGCTGCCAGCCACTCAGGCAATTCCCAACATTTTATGGAACCCAAAAGTTTATTACCATGTTTGCAGGAGCCCTCCATCAGTCCCTATCCTGTACCAGATTATTCCAGTCCATATTACTCCATCCTACTTCTCTAAGATAATTAGAAATGCCACAGCAATCTAGTCATGATCTGTTGGTATTTCCTCAGAAGTAGTTGTAATGATTAATCAAGAAATGCTGTGACATATCGGAATTCCTAGCAAAAGCAGATATTTGCATTATGAATTTGAAAAGCTTAGCATAGTTACAAAATAAATTAGTGACTAATATATTATTTTTTCACTGAATTCTGATCTATAAACTTATGCATAAGTATCAGTAATTTAAATATTTGATAGTGGTTATTTCTCACCACAGAAAACTCCTCCAGCACCCTGTGTGAAGTACAACATTCTGAATGTGTTAGGTGCTTACTGTTACACAGTGCGGTTCTTAAACGGTGAACATCATAATATGCCTGCAGAAGCTTGCAGCATTCTTGTGAACCTCTCTGCAAACCTCAGCCTCAACCACACCTATAACTCGGCTGTGATAGCGGTTGAAGCTGTGGCACATGAAGCAATTAATGTGAGTGAATTGCCACTTGTTTTCAGATAATTTGGTAATCACAAAATGTTATGAATTTTTGGGTTGCCACAAATAAACCAAGTAATACTTTATTGGGCATTTTATTTTTTCACAATCAATTAAAATACACGTTTTACATTGTAGTTGAAAAAGTATGATATCTGTGTTCTTTCTCAATTCAGAATGTTCAGTGGTATGATGATTCAGCTTTCAAGTGACTGATACAGTCCCCATTCCTTCTTGTGTGTTCTCTTTTTGCCATTCAGTTTTTTTTTCTACATTGAAGGACTTCATACAGAATGTAAATTAGGCTGATGGCAACTATTTCATAAAACTGTATGTAGCTTGGGTGAGGGATGAAAGAAATGCATACAGAATGCAGGCTAGGAAGCTTCTTGGAAAGCAGTCACTTGAAAGTCCAAGTAGGAAGTAGGATGGAACATGTTCAGGTTCATATCCAGTAGGATGCTCTGGTGGTGTTGAAACTCTGCTTTGTATTACTAAAGTTATTTTTTTGTCTTCTATATACCAGAGGATGGATAGAGTCCAAAATAAGCCTAATAGTTCTGTAAAATTATTTATATTTGAAAACATAAATTAATTGGAAATTTATGTACATGCAAGTGGTTAGAACTGCATTCAAAATAAAGTAGTATTGCTGTGATAAAATGAACATGGAGACTGATGAGAGTAAAAAGTAAAGTAAAAGTATAGCTATCCCTGTACCAGGGCATGGAGGCCCATAGGGTTGTGAGATGTTGAGGTTCCCACATTTTCTATACAGTGAGCTCATAGATGGCAGTAAAGCTGTCAGCCATATGCACCAGCTGGCCCTTTACTCCCAGGAACATTCCAAGAATATTCCTGGTACTTATTTCTGTTAGAGGCTGAGTTGACCCCATGGCCATAATGCGACTGGGAGGATTAGGTAAATTGAAAAAAATCCAATGACCTCATCGGGATTTGATCCCACGACCAACTGGCTGGTAGCATAGTGCCTCAACCCACTATGCTACCGCATGCCCCAACCGATGAGAATTATAAAGGAAATTCTCTTCCCTACCACATCGTACACTGGAGGTGATGTGTTCTTATGCTTGTAGCACATTATTTTAATTATCACAGTTGCATTCTGTGTCATCATAAAAGTATAAATACCACTGAACATTCGTGAATGGAAACCTGCCACAACATACGTAAAGTGGCACATATTTATGAAATGGTAAAGTCTGAAATTCATCTCACCTGCTTGTATATATGTGATACACACAATAAACACTTTTTTTTCTGCTTCAGTGTACATGGATGGGGGCATCACATCATTGTGTCATCTGCATGAAGAATGATATTGAGTGTATTTTGGCTGGACCAGAAGACAGCAACTACAGTTTCTATTTACAGGCATCTCTTTCAGATATTTACCAATTACTGTCAGAAGCCAGACATTCTAAAAACACAGGTGATTAAGAATTTAGTGATAGGTAGAAGAATCAGTTGGACTGTATGGTTTTTAAGCATAAGAACTGACACAACAATAATCTTGGAATCTGTAATTCATATTATCCACTTTTTTACTTGATAATTATAAAATTTAGCTTATTTGAAAATTAGTGATTTGTACGTACAGTGACACATCTGTAATTTCTATAATAAGGGCAAAAGGACATTCCATAGGTATGATGCATTTTAGAATGCCAAAGGATTGATATAGCATGGGTTATAACAGCAATACTGCTTATACCTGATGCATGACAACAAACAACCCTCAGCCATAAGTTGCATGAGCCTTTTCTTGCCTCAAGAGTTTAGGTTCAGGATGTGCATAGCATAATTGTCCCTCACAATAGATGTGTCAGTAACATCAACGTGAGATGTATCATGCTTCACTGGGGTCCAATCAAGCCATACACTGTGATGCCTCTCAAAGAGGTTGACAAACCCTGTAATGGTGTTTGATGTCCTCTCTGCAGTGAAGTTCCGATCATTTTCAATTTAATAATGATGGTTTCTCTCCAGGCTGTTTCCTGGCCCTCCCGTTATAATAATATGATCTTGCTTGGTAATGCCTTTATCAAGCTTCCTTATTTCCTCAACAACCTTTGCTTCAAAATACTATGTATTTCAAATTTAGTTTTTTCTTGAAGCATGGGGTCAATTTCCCTATCATGACTGCTTCCCAGTAATAAAATCTTTCTTTTATTTTTCTGTCTTCACTTTGAATGATTCTAGTTTCCTGCCTTTATGCTTCAACAGAACTGTGGTTTGCTGACCAACTTCCAATGCATCTTTTGCAGAGAACCTACAGGCCTGGGAGTTTGAATTTTTTTTTGTTTTTTTCTGTTTCCTCAATTATCCTACTTCATGAAGTTACTGCTGACATTTCCTGCTTTCAGCTTACAATTTTGTCCCTAGCTGCCTGATTCTCCCCATCTGTTCATTCACATGCTTCTGGTAATTACATGGGATACATACAGTACAATGGCATGCTCCTGTTTGGTGCACTGGGGCTGGTGCTTGCCCAGTTTAAGTGAAAGCAGTAGCCACAGTCTGTACAAATCAGGCCCTTGGTGACCCACCTACAAGAAGCTCCACATTTACTAAAAAAGATGATTAGTACTATACATAATTTTAGCTATGAATATTAAAAATATATTTCTCATTTGCTAAATGCTGTTAATTCGACTTCAAAACCACAATTAGAACAAATTATTTTAGGGTCACTCACTGTATAGATTTGACTGTCAGTAGTTAAAGTTGGTCTCCGTTCCTATGCACTTCATTTGTATATCAGCCAAATGAGTGACAGTAAACAAATTACTTAACTAATAATTCCATTAGTTACATTCTAGTTCTGTAAAAACCACTTCTGTGAACCACTTTACTCAGAATCACTTTTTGATGAACTTCACTGTGAAATCAGTAATACACTTAAGATTCCAGTAATTTACAATCCAGATTCATTAAACATCAATACACACAAATACTTAGGTCGTTCCGAAAGTCATGAGCAACTTTTTTTTGCGTGCAGATGAAAGAGAGTACAGTGGTAGGTGGAACCAGCTGTTGTGTTAACCTTGAGTGTCTTGTGACGTCAATAGCTTGCATCACGTAACCAGTATCACTCCTAACAAAATGGCCAATGATATGTCGTTTCGCCAGCGTGCTGTCATTGAATTTCTTGTGAAAGAGGAAATCCTTGCTGCAGAAATTCACCAGACTTCAGCGTGCTTATGGAAGTGTGTGCATGGGTGCGAGCAGTGTTCGAAGATGGGTGAAACATTTTAAAGATGGGAACACCAGCATCGAAGATGAGCCTTGGAGCGGTCGTCCTCGAACAGCCTCAACTGAACGCAGCAAGGAAAGAGTGGATGAAAGCATTCAAGATGACAGGCGTGTGACTGTTGACACAATAGCCTGAAAATTTGGAATAGAGCACAGTGCAGTACAGGAGATGATTGAAAGGTTGTGCTATAGGAAAGTTTGTGCTCGTTGGGTCCTCCGGTTATTGACCGAAGACCACAAAGGTCAGCGAAAAGCCATTACCTCAGAACTGCAGCAGAGATATCGACACAAAGGCGATGATTTTTTGCTCTGTATTGTGACAGGTGACGAAAGGTGGTTTCACCATTTCGAGCCTGAAACAAAATGGCACCATTTGCATTCTCCATCAAAAAAGAAGGCAAAGACAGTGCCATCAGCTGCAAAGGTGATGGGCACCGTCTTTTTGGATGCAGAGGTGTTTATTCTGGCCGAATTCCTGGAACCTGGGCAAACCATCAACGCTGCTCATTATGTCCAGACACTGCACAAGCTCCATTGTGCACATTACATGATAAAGTCTGGGACAAAACATCATCATCCTGCATGACAACGCTTGCCTCACATTGGAAGCAATTGCAAAGATGGAGTGGGAAGTTCTGCCACACCCCTCCTATAGCCCTGATCTGGCACCCTCCAACTACCATCTTTTTGGATTTGTGAAGGATCAGCTGCATGGACAACGTTTTGAGACAAGGAAGGCAATTCAGAAAGCAGTGCGTCAGTATCTTCAGATGGCTGGAACGGAATTTTACAGAAGGGGAATTTTCAAACTCCCAGAACACTGGGAGAAATGTGTACAAAGAAGTGGCGATTATGTGAAAAAATAAAGAAAGGTCTGTAGATTGAGGTGGTGTTTTTGGTTTATCAATAATAAAGCATGTTACTTTACAAAAAATTGTTGCTCATGACTTTCAGTATGACCCTCGTACAAATAAACAACCTAGAATACTGTGTATTACAACACAACACAATAACTTTTATGAAAACAGGCACAACAATACTGCAATTTCAGGGTCTGTAAGTGTAACATGTAGGTCAAATATAGCAGACCATAGACATTTACTGAGTTAGATTACAGTTTTACACATGTAGGTTACATACAGTACATAAACAATCTAAATAAATATAACTTTGCAAATTATTAAGTAAATACTTCCATATCTTTCCCAAGACAACTTACTAATGCTGTACTTTGCTTTGGTCAGATCAAAGTTTGAATATGCATCTGTTGCGTGAACTCTCTTATAGTTACTAATAAATTTGAGCACTTACAAAGTATGTAGCCTTCTGCTGCAACATATTTCTTCAGCATATTCAATATCATTAAGTAAATTTATTAGAAAGATTAAATCTTCAGACACTGCATACCAGGCACTGCTGTAAAGATGTTTTGTTTTTAATGAATATCTATAATGGCCCTAAATCTTGTTCTTCTGTACTATAAGCATTTGGAATTTAGATTCATGTTCAGAACATATGTTACTTTTCCATGTTTAGTTGCTTCTCCAGTTATAGTGTTTCAGCTGGATGTACATCTGCTGCTATTTGTATATTCACAGGTTTTTATTCATGCTGACTTGGTAATACGTATTTGCAGTTGAGTTAGTGCATAAATATGTAAATAACTTGAATCATTACTGTAATTATTATTATTGTTGTTGCTGTTGCAGATCCTAATGGTGTAAAGAAGAGCGGAGAATTTACCAAGAGATTTAGTGACAATTTGTCAACTTCACTTGTTCAGAAAGACAAATTACGGCTCATCATTAAAAAACTGGAATACTACCTGTCATGGTCTCAAGATCATGCTAGTGAAATCTGTTGTCAAAAACTTCAAGTGGAATTGAATTTCTAAGAGGATGTCTTTTGCAACTGCAAATATTATATCAAAGAAGACTAACAGTAATAGTATTTATACTTTATAAAATGGTCTTATGATTCTGAGTGTAATTTTCCAGTAGCTGAAATGGAAAGTGTGTGTATGCTTAGTGGTTTATTTTACAACATTGTCAGTATCTAAGAAAGTATAGCATCGAATGTTGAATAATTATGAAAATTGCAGTCAGGATATCAGGTGTTACTGCCTTACTGACCTGCCTACTTTCATTTTTTATGGTGAGTTATTTAACAAAAATTGCAGTACTGAGACTCTATAACATCTTATGGTAGGATGATAGATGAATGATAAATTGGAAGTGGCCATAGTCTGATTGAGGTTCAATCCTACTACTTGTCTGCAAGCATTGAGCAAAACTGCTAAAAGCCTTAGTTAGGCTAGCCAGTCTTCTCTGAGCACCTAGTAGATACAAGTCTAGAGCATTACCCCTAGGCCAACCTCTTCTGTGCTTGGATTCATATACAATATACTGCTGACTGTCTGCACTAATAAGAGGGAAAAGACGCATGGATAATTGAAAACACAAATTTTTCAGGTTTGCGTGTGACTTGGAGACTGGCGACTGCTGAATATAGAAATTCAGAGATGTATGCACAGCATGTGATTTGTTCAGTTATCTCAAAAGATATACAACTTATGGAAAAAAAAAGCACCAAAAATGGAAATGTGTTTCATTCTTATATTTTAGCGTCCTGTTACACTGATTCATGTCCATGGTTTATGCTGACCGTCTTACAGTGTATACACTTTTTCACCTTATTCTTCACTTCCACACTACATGTTTCAGCACTAATGTGCCATCTTCAGGTGTCTTTATGCATGTCAGTGCTGAAACATGTAGTGTGGAAGTGAAGATTAAGGTGAAAAAGTGTATACACTGTAAGACGGTCAGCATAAACCATGGACATGTGTTTCATTCTTTTGTACAACATTTGTTTGAAACACTTCTGATTGTATAATTAATAGGTGACTCAGAAGAACCACATTAGCTGGGTCCTTTGTCACCATGTATGGCACGTCCTCAGGTTGCGGATTGAGGAGACGTACACTGGCTAGCAGAAGCAACTAAACAAGCATCTCCAGAAAGAGTCCAGTTGTGTTCTTACAAAGTCAGATTTTCTCTGAGTGTAAAATAAACTAATGAAGACACTATCCAGGATCTTCAAGTATCACCTAATCAGACCATGTCTGAAACAGTTAAGCAAAGAGATAGACGAAAAAAGATAATAAAGAATAAGAGAAGAACCTCAAAATGCAACCTCAAACCTTATCTTCATGCTCTACGAAAACCATTAGGGATCTCCAGAAATTGTCATTAAACTTAATTCTGAATTATCTGATATAATGCCCAGTGTATGAGTACCGATTCAGTGCCATGCCTCTGCATCAACAAATTACCTACAGAACACTTACTGCACTACTTGAGAAATTAAACGATAATGTAGTTCAAAATGTGTCATTGATTTATACATTAATTAATTTTAATTTATTCTGTTGATCCATACTTGTACAACCATTGGATATAGAAAAGTCAAATATACAAGACAGTACAATATCAGTAAATAATGATAAATAAGACATGCAATCATTAAGAGATGTTGTTGAAAATATAAACATAATATAACACTGTAAATACTGATACAATGATGTTGCTGTTACCATCAGAAATATATCTAGTTTTATGCATAAAAAATTCATAGAACAGAACACTGTAAATACTGACACGATGTTAGTATTACAATAAAAAACACTCATCTAGTTTTATGCATAAAAATTCTCCCACAGTATAAAAAGAATGCTCATGCAAATACTTCTTTAAAGCTTTTAATATCACATGCCAAGTCCTTAATGTCAGCTGGAAGATGGTTATCTACCTTAACACCAGCATAGGCGGAACTTTTATGAAACAGTCAAGTGAGTCATTACTTGGAAAAATAGAATTATTCCTGGTATTAAAATTATGAATTTCAGAATTTTGTCTAAACAATGATTTATTGGTAACCATAAACAGAGCCAAGAAGAGTATGTATGGAGATGGTAGAGGTAGTATATTTAACTGGGTCTTGCTTCCATTAGTATTCTAACCATTCGCTTCTGGAGCTTGAAAATATTCGTACTGTGGGAAGAAGTTCCCCAGAAAATTAATCTTTATAACTGAATGAAAATAAGCATGATTGATTATCTTTAGGGAATGTAAAGATAAGAAAGGTCTGATTGCTCTTGCAATATAACAAGCTTTTCAATAATTTTCATTTCGTGCATCCTGCTGTGTTACAGTATACAACTTTATTGAACCGTCGCAACACAACAGAAAAAATCGAGTTCAGCGCTCAGCTATAGTTTCGCTACACGTTTCAGCCACTAAAGGCGATCATCAGGCAAACAGATATTAACAAACATATACCATTGATGTTATATTTTAGTGTTCTGTTGCACTGATTTAAGTCCATGATTTATTTAATCCGTCTTGCAGTGCATACATT
Source organism: Cryptotermes secundus (assembly GCF_002891405.2). NCBI lineage: Eukaryota > Metazoa > Arthropoda > Insecta > Blattodea > Kalotermitidae > Cryptotermes > Cryptotermes secundus. Next base: position 435,893 of record NW_019727091.1, read on the forward strand.
CATTTATCTCCTTCTCTCCCTCGCACTACATGTTTCGGCATAATAATGCCATCTTCAGGTGCTTACTTGTCCACGTCAAACCAGTTCATTGCATGCCATGTTCACACATTAAAATAACTAAAATATGTATGTATCATATACATTGTCAAACGTTAAAAATATTAAAATTGTTCAGGATACCACATCGCTACGTCGCCCCTCACTACGTCA
>NW_019727091.1:437441-560394 GCF_002891405.2 Cryptotermes secundus
TGTTCTTTTTGTATTGTGTTTGTGCATAGTTTTATTGTTTGTTTAATATTATTTTGGTATTGTTGTGTTGGGTCTTTGTTGATCAATGTAAAATTATTTTCATGTATAAATTTCATTATTTTTTGTTGATACTCTTCTTTTGTTATTAGTACCAATGTCTTTCCTTTGTCTGCTTTTGTTGCTATTAATTTGTTATCTAGCATTTTTCTTTTTATATTCATAGCTAATTTCCATTCTCTCTTACTTTTATAGTTATTATGGATATCTTTGTTTTTGCTAATTTCTTTGATTTGTTTCGCAACTATGTGTCTATAGTAGTTGTGTTCTGTTATATCTAGTTTTGTTATTGCTGTTTCTGCTTCTAGAGCTAGTGTTTCAATCCATTTTTTGTTTTTATAGTGTAGATTGTATTTTAGCCCTTTGCTTAAGAGCTGAATTTCGTCATGTGTGAAGTGAGTATTCGTACAATTTTTTACGCGTGTATAATTTGTGTTGTTATGTTTGTTTGTTGTTGTCTGGGTTTCTTCCATGCTTTTCAGTTTTTGTTGTTGCTTTAAATATATAGTTTTCATTTCGTGTTGTAGTTTTTGGTTTATTTCATCTTCTAGAATATTCCACATTTTTTGCCATGTATTAGCGTTGTGTATGTGTTTGTAGTAAAGTTGCTTGTTTAATTGTTCCTTCTTTTTGTATAAGAATTTTATTTCGTTTTTTATACACGATATTTGAGCTTGTGTTTTAGTTTTTCTTGCTGCTTCATTATATTCCGGTATCTTAATTTGGGCGTATTTCGGTATTAATCTATTCTTCAAACATGACTTATTAAAATTTATATTGGCATTGCAATCGACGTAGCGATGTGGTATCCTGAACAATTTTAATATTTTTAACGTTTGACAATGTATATGATACATACATATTTTAGTTATTTTAATGTGTGAACATGGCATGCAATGAACTGGTTTGACGTGGACAAGTAAGCACCTGAAGATGGCATTATTATGCCGAAACATGTAGTGCGAGGGAGATAAGGAGATAAATGAATGTATGCACTGCAAGAGGGATTAAATAAATCATGGACATATACCATTGAACTGCAGTACATTAGATTGGATACAATGTTAATCATTTAAAATACTTTTCTTAAAAATACAATAAGTCAGATTATATAAAAACTAAAAGTTATTGTATAAAACAAGAACATGAACATTATAGGTACATTACTTGTTGAGTCATCCATCACGGCCATTTGGTTATGTGATTTCCCTAAGATGCTGCAGTAGTTACTTACTCATGGAAACACCGTTGCTCTGATTCAGTTTCTCAACTACATATATACGCAATATACGTAACACATAAAAATACGCAAATTTTAAAAATATGTGTATGCATAACTTCGACACCAGGTTACGGACAGAACCTAGCGCATTCTCGGTCATGCACAATTTTCTGAAACAATGGTGAGAGCTAGTAAACTAACACGAAGTTCGAATACTGCTCGATCATCATTAGCCCTGCTGACACTGCCTTTTATATTCCCTGCCAGTTCAATGAAGTGAAATGGAGAAGGCCAGAAAGGCAGCTAAAAAAGCCCGATATGTAATTTGGTTAGGTTACATACTTCCAAACAACTGAATCGCTGAAAGGAAGCAGCAGAACTAACGCTTTGAAATTTGACCGGAAACCCGGCAACAACCACACCGCACCGGTTTGAGAAAACAGTTTTTCTATTGGTTGAATTCAACTTACTAGAAAGGGTCGGAAACTGTAGCTAACATAAAGCACCAAGATCGTCTGTTAATGAGGAAATACAATGCAAGTTCTGTTATTATTTAATTTTTAAACACCTTAAATGTTCATACTTACTGAATAATATTTTACGGCATTATATGAGCCTATTAATTCTAAGCCGCAGTAAACAGCATGACTGGAGATTCTCGCATCGTCGGTGTAGGAGTACATGGTAGCGGTTATGTTTCGTAGGTAATTCTCCATTGCATGCAGTGGTTTGAATCATTAAAGTGAATTTGCTGAGTCGTGCGGTGCTGAACAGTAGGTAGCTACAACTAGAAAGCGATGAACGGCGATGAACTGCACGGGATCGTATACATAATCATAATCACTGGTGTTTGACCCATACATCTATCATAGAAGAGACCCAATACAGAAACAAAGTCTCATATATTATTTACGCTAAATAAATATATTTGCCAAAAGATCAGTTTTTATGCGACATAAGAATATGTATACATGATTTGATATGATTATTTACGTTCTGAACTCCTTAAAGGTTAGTTTAACAAACCTGAACCAGTAGATTCTACAGGGATCTGGCGATGGTGGATGACACAGAATTACTGGCTTTTTGGACTTTTTTTTTTTTTTTATCGTTCGGAATTCTAGGTAATAGAGGACACGACATGGAGGAAACTGGATCTCTTCAGGTGAGAAAGGAAGACACCTACACGGTTAACCCCCATATTAAGAGTTAATCTCAAACACTGGACAACTCCTGGCAGATTCACCCTGCTATTTCAATATATAAAACTAGGCCAGTTTAGTGGGAGATAACAAGAAACCATAAAATAAAAATTGTGAGAGCATGCACATGCGTGGAACTAGAATCGAAAAGGAGATAAGACATTTGTGTTAGAAACCTAGCTGACAAAAACCAAGTGCATGAGCACCNCCATCGTCCGGAATTCTAGGTAATAGAGGACACGACATTTAGGAAACTGGATCTCTTCAGGTGAGAAAGGAAGACACCTACACGGTTAACCCCCATATTAAGAGTTAATCTCAAACACTGGACAACTCCTGGCAGATTCACCCTGCTATTTCAATATATAAAACTAGGCCAGTTTAGTGGGAGATAACAAGAAACCATAAAATAAAAATTGTGAGAGCATGCACATGCGTGGAACTAGAATCGAAAAGGAGATAAGACATTTGTGTTAGAAACCTAGCTGACAAAAACCAAGTGCATGAGCACCAATATGAAGAAATGGGGAAAAACTGTGAAGACATGTAATATCTACCACTAGTGCCAGTCTATGAAAATACTATGTTCATTCGCTGTCAACAAAGCAATGAGACTGATCTTAAAAGATATTGATATAAGTGTGGTTGCCTTCAGTGCACCCTCCTGGCTTATATATATACACACACGCACGCACGCACACGTGCACAAACTTCATCGTCTCTGACATGGCCAAGAAACTTTCTGATATTTTTCATTTCACAATATTATATGCTAGTTCTTAATATGATATACAATACCTTCTGTAATTTTATTTTCATAAAGTAACCAGACTAATGCTACAAGGCTCAGTTTTCAATTAAATAATTTTCCTAGGGAGTAAAGCGTGGCCGGTGCGTAGGGCTGACAACCTTACCGCAATCTTTGAGCTGATTTAGATAATGTGGGACCCTCAACGTCTCACAACCCTATGGGCCTTCACAGCCTGGTACAGGGTTAGCTTTACTTTTTATAGGCATCTTTGATTAATTTGGAAAATAACTGTGACTACAGTTCCTCTAACCCCCAATTTCCTATAAGGTCTTGGAATTGCCAAAGAACATTTTTCAGAAACAACCCCTAAATCTTTTGGGACATACCACCACGTAGTCTGTTGAAAGTAAACTGGGGTTTTGGAGGGACCTGTTGACCCCACTACACAGCATTACATCCCAGAAGATAGAATTCTTCATAACCACCACTGTGAGAACTAAAAATCCTAAATAATTTCCAGTTACTGGGTCTTTTGGGTTATGATACCTTCTAGTCTGATGTGTACTAACATTTTGGAGGAACATACTGGCACAACCTTCAGGGCAGATAGTGGAGGCTGTATGTTATGTCTTCATCTTGGTACCCTCCTACCACATCACACAGTCACAATCCACAGGGTCCAGCCAAGGTCTATGGCCCATCCAGCTTCCTATCCAACTTGTACTGAGCGCAAATTCCCTGGGAGTAAAGGGACTGGAGAGTGAAGCTGACCACTCACCTCAGTGTCTTCATGGTATAGTGCTTAATTAATTAAGCAGAGGACTTTACCTTTTAATTTACCACAATGCAGACCGCAGAGTTCATTCCAACATTTGAAGTAATATACTGCTTCTAACTTCTGACACTGCACACTACAATCCCCAAGAATATGTCATGAATCATCTTGTAAACCTTAAATCTTTTAATTGAAATTAAGTAAGTAGGTAACTAACTTCATGGTGTTGAGCCCTTCTTGATAAACCACCAACTGTTTAGCTATTCAAGAACTTCCCAGCATTTTATGGAACCAAAAGGTTCATTATCGTGTTCACAAGATCCCTCCACCAGATCAGTCCAGTCCATATTACTCCATCCCATCTCTCTGAAATCCATTTTAATATCCACTCACCTACGTCTTTGTCTTCGTAGTAGCTTCTTTCCTTCTCGCTTTCCCACAAATAACCTATATGCATTCCTCTTCTCCTCCATTTGTGCTGCATGCCCTAGCCATCACATCCTCATTGACTTTATCATTCTAATTATACTTGGCGAAGAGTACAAATTATGAAGCTCCTCATTATGCAGTTTTCTCCAAACACCCTCTGTCTATGTTCCTCCTTTAATGTCAGAGACCAAGTTTCACACCCATACACAATCATAGGCAAAATTAGCTTTGTATACAATGAGTAGATATGGAGATGAAATATGTGGACAGACAAGATTTTATCCAGTAGGTTGTCAAAAGAAGCTTGGAAGCAGATAACACTGCATGTTTTTGCCACAATTGTGAAGTACACAGTGAATGAAAATGTTTCAAGGCTCATCACACTAAATTAAACACTACAGGTATAAATGCAATTCTTCATAATTTAGATAACGTAAACTTTTGAACAAAAATTAATTTAGTTCTGATGTACAGTCAGTTACACAAACTGTTGTACACCATGACTCTAAAATGTAATTGTACTTTGGAGTAGCACCAGGAATCAATTTAAATGTCCTTGAACAAACGACTGAAGAACTTGGTATTCCAAATTGCTGGGTTTAATCAACAAAATTCAAATTCAGAAATCTGTAAGGCTCTACTGTCCACTGTAAGGCTACTGAAACAACAGAAATACATGTTTTATTTACGGTACAATAGAGAGAGAGAGAGAGAGATATATATTTTTATAACATTTCTGTCATTAAATTTTAAGGCAGTGGGCACAAAGAATATAATGTATTTTAATGGTTATGAAAACATGTATTTTGCATGTATATCTCAACGTTACATTAGTACAGTGTTAATTTTTAACTTACATAATGCTTCATTATAAAACAAGTATTACAAAGTAGGTACAAGAATAGGCCTGCTACAGGCATATGGGGTATACAAAAAGACACTGTAAATACTAAAAACAAGGGATTATTATATATGACTACAAGAGCCAGAATACAGCATCTTTCCAAAAGATGTTTTAATTGTATTTACTTACTAAAATATAAGACAAGAATCACTGTATGTGCCGTCACTGATCACACCAGGCACAGCAGAGTATGTTGTCCCCTAGTGTCAACTCTTAACAGCACTGCACAAAATGGTGTACACAACAGACCAGCATATGTTTTCAGTGAAGTTATTTCACAAGATTGCTAGGACATGAATTCTGGGTAAAATTTGGAGCAAGAAAGCTTGAAGCAGGTCTGCAATAAACAGATTAGTTAGCATGTATAAAACAACTGGGACCATGGATGATGGTAAAAAGGATACTGTTAGCAGAAACAAATTAAATTACCAGAAAAACAATACATGTATTCAACAGTGCCACATAACATTGGAACATTTGTATGTCCTTCTCAACAACATGGCTTTGCAGGATCATGAATGCGCATAATTGCTCAAAAACATGTGCAACTGTTTCCATATAAAAATTGTATAAAGGCAGCAATCTCTTGGTGACAGTGATAAAAGACAAGAGAATTGGCTTATGGTCTATTTTTGCAGTTTTCTGAGGAAGTTCCTCAAAGTGGTTTGCAGAGAAGGTCCACACATTTACATCATCCAAACTGTAAAGTGAACTGGGCTTTTTGCCAATGATACTGTTGGACCAATCTTTCTCAAAGATATTGTGACTGAAGAATGTTATCTGCATGTCATCAGAGGGCATTTACTCCCATCCTTCATGGTTTGGGCATTAATTTCAAGAAACCAGGTTTTCAGAAGGATATGGTGCAACTGTATTGCAACACATATAGTGGCGGATGTTCTCAATAAGCAATATCAGTTGGTTTTGTCTAGTTGATTTCTTGCATATTTTGAATATGGTCTGCCCTCTATGCATCTCAACCAATGTGAGTTCTTCTTGTGGGACTTTCTTAACTATACTGTTTATGGTAATAATTCACCATAATTCAAGAACTGAGTAAGAAGTTTTAGCAGCTGTCACAGCATCAGTGAACACATCATGGCTTGAGTATTGCAGAAATTTCAAAGAGTACTACAGATGATTCTTGATGTAGATTTTGCACATACTGAAAATGTTTTCACTTAATTCTCACTTCAAGAATTTCATGTTCAATGGAAGCAAGTACAATAATGTTATTAATGTATATTTTGTAAACATATATATACAATAAAAATTAGATTGTGTTTTTGGTATGACCTAGTATGCTGTATAACAAGTGAATATCCAATGGTCCATGCTTCATCTACTCTTTATTGCAGCTTTCATTCAAACTAAAAAAGATATTTCCACACACAGTGAACTGAAGATATCTGACAGCACACTTAAAGTATATGTAATGAGACAGAAAACCGTTACCACAGCAAAGAAAAAGAAAAACCCCAAAGCCATAAAGAATTTCAGCATGGTGGCAATGATATGACTCAAATTTTAAGCAGTAATATTGAACATACTTATTTACGTGTAGAACTGAATTTATATATTCAGACTTCACTGCATCAACACAAGGTGGTTCAAATATGACCAGGACTGATTTGTGTGTAAACAAGCCGCAACGCGCAGCAGGTGTGCGACCTTCAGAGAATGAAGCCACAACCTCCACCCTCCCTCCTCTTCGGGTTAGAACCTGTTCAGTCCTGTCTGGGAATTGCTAGAGTGGTGAGCAAACAGAAGGTACTGTGGAGCGTGGAACAACGCATTGTGATCAAATTCCTTGGAGAAAATGTCCTGTCCGCTGAAATTCACCAGACTCCAACAACAGTATGGGGAAGAGTCTCTCTCACAGACCCGTGTGTTTGAGTGGTGTACATGCTTCAGATGGGGGAGAGCGCGTGGAGAATGAACCGCATGATCATCAGCCTTAAACATCCATCACCTAGCCAAACACTGATTGTGCAGATGCACTTATTTGTGAGAATAGGCGCATCACTATCAAGGAACTTGGAGCAATGCTGTCCATCAGTGTTGGTAGTGTAGAAGACATCATGAAATACCACCTGCACTATTGCAAGGTAAATGCACGGTGGGTACCACGCACTTTGATGGATGTGAACAAAATGGTGCGCATACAAGCTGCCAGTCGCCTCCTACAGCAGTTTGAAGACGATGGTGATGCATTTTTGAAGTCTATAGTGACAACCAATGAAATGTGGGTGCATGACTTCATTCCCGAGTCCCAGCAGTCATCACGCGAGTGGCGGCATACCAGTTCTCCCAAACCCAAGAGAGCGCGGAGGAGCCGTTCGGCAGGAAAAGTGATGGTAACGTTCTTCTGGGACTGGCCAGGGGTTATCCATGTAGACTTTCTGACAGATGCCAGAACAGTCAATGCAGCTTATTATTCAGACCTCCTGGCAACAGACGTGAAGGAAAAGATCCAATCCAAGCAGAAGACAGGTGGAAAGCAGGTAGCCTTCCTTCAAGACAATGCACACCCCCATATGGCCAAAACAACAATGGAAGCCCTCCGGAAATTGAAATGGAACCTTGACACATCTGCCATACAGTCCTGATTTGGCCCCAAGTGATTTCTACCTGTTTGGAAGACTCAAATCAGACTTGCAAGGCATGTGGTTTGTGGACAATGACACCGTCATCCAGACTGTTCGGGAGTGGATACGCCGCCAACCACAAGCCTTTTTTGAAAAGGGCATCATGATACTTCCAGAACGTTGGGAAAAATGTGTTGACTCTGGAGGAGAGTATGTTGAAGACTGACATGTGCAAGTAAGTGTTTGGCAATTATGGTTTTAAAAAAGAAAATCAGTCCCAGTCATATTTGAACCACCTTGTATTATATATATTGTGACAGATTTGTTCAAAGCATTAAGCTATAGATCTAGAAAAAAGCCACTGAATGGTAAACACATTCAAACAAACATGTGGTGGCCAACAATACAGGGGTGGTGTTTTCTACGCGGTTAAGTCCGAGACCATTGCTAGGCAGTAGCTAGTGTGCCGAAGGGCTGGATGGGTAGCAATCACATGGGAACCCCAACAGACATGCACACAACAATGGAAGAGCTGCGCTTTCTGTGCATGGTCCGTGTTGAGAGGATATAATAAGAATCAGCATAGTACAGTTGGACTCAGTTGTCGTAGATCAGAATTCAGGGAGGTGGTAGTTGAAGGAATTAGACTGTGCCAAAACACTTAGTGTATCACATTACATTTTCCATAGTACAGTGATATTAGGAGTGTGTAATTTAGTGAGCCTTTTATAGTTCCTGTGTTATAAGTCCATTGCCAGGAAACAGATATTGAAGACTGGCAGAAATAGACTGAGAAGATCAGTGTGGAGTGATTTGTAAAGTGGAAATCAGCATCAGGGTTATAATTACTTGTAGTTATGAGCTGAAAGGTGTCAATAAATGTAATCATTCAATCCAAAACCCATTATTATTAGTAACAGAGCCATAAACACATGACAACTGGTGTCAGGAGTGGTTAACGCAGCTAAACTCATGTTTCATTATATATTGTTCTTCTGACAACAGGCCAGCGAAAAATCTAACAATCTACAGCAAAACCATCAATTATTATGGGCATTATAACATAGGTGTGCAGCTGGACAATACATAGACGTCGAACCCCTGCAGACGATTTAAATCCCTTGATGAAACATACACGGCAAACCGCGCTGAGCGGTTAAAACCATAAATATGTGGTAAGACTGGATTGATGACTGCATTGTGTACTTATATCACCACACCAAGGAATTGCAACAAATAATGGAAATACTGACCGAAATGAAGGCTGACATAACCCATTGGTCAGAGGTGGGCGCCAACAAGATGAAGGTGGATGCCAGTATGGAAACCAACCAAGAAATGCTGGGCAGGATGCACATATATCTAAAGTAAATGAAAGAAGAAATGCCGGCCAAGATGGAAGCTAGGATGGAGGACAATAATGAGAAGTTTGAGATCCTTCAAAGCACTCTCGTCTCCTGGATGGACATACATCAGAGAAGCTGGAGGCCACAATTCACTCCCTGAGGTCATGGGAAAAAAAGAGACAATGGTCTGCCAAGAAATTATGGAGGCGCATCTGGGGTGCAAGGAACCAACCTCACAGGACATGGAGTCTGAAGCGGGGTATCAGGAGGTCCCTAAGGAACATGCCACAGTGGAAGCTGGCAGAACGCCAAATAAGTGGCATAAGGACCGGCATCTAGCCAAAAGCACTGCCAAGAGTCAATGGAGCAGATTGGGGGAAATTGCAGATCCCAGAAGAAATTGGTCACAAAAGGAACCCAGAAAGGATGAACAAAGGAAAAGAGATGCTGGAAGGTCCCAGAATGCAAAATGGGAATAAAGGACCCAGGCACAAAACAGCAGCTGTGTCTTAAGGTCAAGAGGATATCAGATGGGTTTAACAGAAAGGCTTTCCGACTGGAGTTTGTGAAGTGAGTAGCCAGGATATCCAGCGTGTTGTGGAAAGTGGGGAACTCGACCTCGTGGAAGGGTCATCCCCTCCGGATGGGGAAGTCAGGAATTTGACATTGTGGAGGGGTTGGCCCCTTCCAAAACGAAGAACCTACTAGCAGCATTAGCGTAAGAAGAGCTGGAAGTGTGGAAGCACCAGCTGTTTGGGATACTTTTGCCCCACCATTTGAAAAGAGAAATTCTGGATGTTGGTGATGCAACTGGATCTACTCACACCTTATCAGGGAGCTGCTCGGGATGAGCGGCCTTAAGGAGGGAGCAGTTGGTGGATGAACACTGTGGGAAACCGAAACAAACCAGAGATGTCACAAGCAGAACCCTTGGAAGGGAATGAACAGTGACACACTGATAGGCTACTCATCCCGAGTAGCCTTAAGGAGGGAGCAACGTGATGGATTTGCTCAAAGCATTAAGCTATGGAGCCAAAAAAACCATTGGTAGGTAAACACCTTCAAAGGAATATGTGGCCAACAATACAGAAGCAGTGTTTTCAAAGTGGTTTGTGCTGAGACCATTAATAGGCAGTAGCCAGCATGCCAATGGGCTGGCTGGGTAGTGATCATGTGGGAACCCCAACAGACACACGGTTTGTGCCAAGATGATATGAGTCAGGGTGGTTTAGGTGGACTCAGTCGTCACAGACCAGGATTCAGGGAGTCAGCAGTCGAAGGAATTAGACTGTGCTAAGAACACTTAGTGTGTGACTTTACATGTGCTGTAATGTATGTAATTCAGTGAGACTTTTATAGTTCCTGTGTTATAAATCCGTTGCCAGGAAATGAATTGCGAAGACTAGTGGAAATAGGCTGAGAAGATTAGTGTGGAGTGATTTGTAAGGTTGAACTCTGCAATAATGTTATAATTACTTATAGTTATGACCTGTAAGGTGTTAATAAATCAATCATCCAATCCAAAACCCATTATTATTAGTCACAGAGCCATAAACACACGACACTATATACATTTTCTGTTATGTCTATATTTTGTCAGCATTTTATTCCTGATAATTGTTTTCTAATCCATACTGTTGTCTTCTGGGATGACACCATAATGGGAATCTTCATGGCTCTGAGAATCTGAAATTTTGATCTCTGTTAGTATCTTGAAATTTTTACTGCTTGAGCTAAACCTACTAGAGAACTGAAGCAAATGTACCCAAATTTCATGCAAGAGAATAAAAATTCAAAATGCATCCAAAAAACTAATATAAAATATTTTAAATATACATTCCTCAACTCTATTGAGTAGTTTTGAATTTCTCAGGCATTCTTTTCACTAGTTGCACAAAATACACATCTGGCAGATATGAAAAATGCCATCAATGCCAGAAATGGATCCGAAATCTACCATGTTCCATAAAAGTGGCTTTATTAAATCAAACTACCGACATGCAGAAAAATGGCATTAAGCACTTAATTTAAAGAACATGTGCATAGTTGCACAGGTCCAAGTGAAAAGGTTTCTTCCCACACTGGTTATGAAAGCTTTGCATATTGTCATTGATATACCAATATTCATTCATATACAATATAGTTTTGCTTTTGACTGCATGTTAAAATCGGTTTTCATTGTTTTTCTGGATATGAATGTTTTTCACAGTATATGATTTACAGAGTTTTTTGTTTAAAATATCCACAAGCCTGCTTCAGTATATATAAATGAGTATAAAACTCTGATTATACAAAAACTTAACTTGTAATAGCAGAAGAATAAGTACATTATATTAAATGCTGTTTTTTTTTATGAGGGTCAAATATATATCATTTATGTTCATGTGACATGGTTAACATGAGTTATAACAGTTTGGAATGATTTACAATTGCCTTCCATTCATTAAAATATTATAAGTATGATTCTTGTTGTGCCATTCAGAGCATCTATGATCTGATCACTGTCAGTATCTTATTACCATTTCTCATGTTAGAAACAACCACATGAGCTCCAAATGCCATTTGACTTCTCTCTTTAACAACACGTTTCTAATTTAATCTATCAAATTTTATGTCTTGTAATGAGGTCCCTCAAGATTATAGATATATTATCTTCCCCACAACAATCCTCAAACAGCAACTTCACTTCATTAGTTGACAATGTCACACCTCTTTTAGGGTAGCATTCCCTTTATAGCACATTTTCTTTCCTTAAGGAAAAAAGCAGGTTTATGATATCACCATGCTGTCAGTGTATGCATATGTCTGTACACCCATTTCAGTGTTTGAACCAAATGGCTGATATTAATTAAATCTGATATGAACATGATATCACTGGTGGCCACCCAAACATCATATTTCTTAATTTCCTACAATCAGTAATGAAACCACGATTGTCATGTGAACCTGTGAGGTGACAGCAACACTAGTGTTATTTAAAATAGGAACCTGAAATGATGTGTGGTAATAGTTCTTCGTAAAATATGCCTCTTCTCTCAAGACAACTTTTTCATAAAAAGTAACATAACATGGTGGCTTTAGCTTTTGCTGTGATTGCAATCATTAATTAACCAGTGGAGCTCCAGGAATGTGCAGCACGTCCACAAATGAGTGGCACCACTGCTTTCATAATTGGTTCCGGAGGACACTACATTCCATTGGATGTGATAAAAAAATGTGACCATTGATATAAATTTGTCCTCTCTTTTTAACTACATCATCTCTTCCCATTTGATAGCACCATATTCCATACCTCACCCTTAACCGTCATTGTGACATCTAAATATTGGTCTAATTCCCCTTTCTACCCCCATTCACTTTGAAGATTGTGATCACAATGTATGCTGAAATACTGAAACAGCTTCAGCATGTGTGAATAAACCCCAAAAGCCAACATTACATATTGCAGTTATCTTTGACAGATTACTTGAGTTTCAGAACTTTTCTGATTACCTAAGTATATGCTGTAATGGACAAATGGAATTGAAATGGGAGAAAATGGACTTATCACCTACCAAAGATGGACATCACTGGAATTGGTGAATAAATATGTATCACCTAAAGAAGAGAGACTGAAAAACATAGGGAGAGATGGATAAGTAAGAATGAAGCAGAAATTTTGTCTTCAAAAAGAAGACAAAGAGGACAAACAATTGCTATAAATAAGCCACATTTCATCCTGGTAAGTTTAACTCAACAGGAAAGGTGTTTTGTATTTCATTGATTCTAAATGCCAGCTAAGAGTCATTATCTAGTGACTTATCATCATCACACCAGTCATATTTGGACATACCACAATGTCAGCAGATCTTGACTGAGGGAGGGAGGAATGGAGGGAGGTCAGCTGCATTCATAAGGATCTGGAATTATCCTGCATATCTCATCAGACACAGAGTTTCTTATAAACTCCTATAGAATTATAATTTTTCTTATATCGGCAAATTCTAGGCAAGGTGTCAGAAACCCTGGATTGGTTTCTGATAGTAGCTTACAATATGCTACACATTAGGTATCCAATTAAACAAATGCATTAATTTCTGCTGAACCAGAATCTACTGATGTGCCTTTAAAACACAAAAACATATTACATGTAACTTTTTAAATATATTGGCTATGGCACAATTTCTTGTGTGGCAAGTGATATGATTAGTAGGGAAAGAAGCACCTGAGATTTATCAACTATTTTTCATTCTCTTTGTAACCTACTGACTTTGCTGCAAAACCATGTAACATGTTCCATTTTCTGCAGGAGACAGGATGGTTATAACCTTATCAATTACATACACATCAAGAAAACTTATGAACTTGTGCAAACTGTTTTCCATCAGCGATTACATAAACCAAATTGTTACATTAAAAGTAATTCATTAAACGTAATTCAGTCTGGGTGTAGAAATCACAGTACACAAGAGCTGTCAGTGAAGAAGACAAAGACTACACATTTTAAGTTCACAATACAGTAGTGAGTTGTTACTTCACATTTCATTATGCAAAATTTTGACAGTACATGTGTATTCTCAGTATTAAAAAACCATCTTAATATAACTTTACTTCTAATGTTAAACCGTTGAAAACAACACTTCTAGTTAACATAAAACTGAAATTATTTACACAGCTTGAATGATTAACCTTCAAATAACACAGCTTTAATCTTCTAGGAAGGAGTTTCATAAACAATAATGCAAGAGTTTCACAAATATCCCTTAATAATTATTACCATAGTGTTGTTTCTAATATTAATTGTAATATTCCAGACTTCAGAGCAAATAAAGTAACAAATTTACTATTAAAGGGAACAGTACCATGAATTAAAAAATACAAAAGCTGACTGAAAAGAAATGACACACAATGTGATCATCAGACAGCTTCCCAAAATAATCTGATACATTTAGGCAGGACAGACACACACTCTGGCTTCAATTCAAGCGACTGTGATTCTGGACTGCTGGAATAATCAACAAACCAAGAGGTTACACACATTTTGTGGTGTTCCACCTTGGTTGACCTTCAATGGACTACATGAAATTATATCACAGGAAAGATAATTCTTCATAACCTCTGGTGTGAGAACCTCAAATCCTAGAAACATTGTGATTTCTCTTCAGTAATGCCCCAACATGGTGCTGAATAGCTGCTGTGAAACTAGTTTATGTGTATCTGCTGGAAAACTGTAATCCTAAGTTAAGTACCTACCCTTGTACTTAGTTGTGTTATCTGGTGTGTCAAAACGCAACATGTGAGATAAACACTGGACCAATAAGTGTTCATGTACTGCACCTATGTGAAAAAAAAAGTTACAGTCTGAATTTTTAGAATGTTACAGTTCAAAAGAGAAAAACTACCACTGCAGTTGTAAATAAGTTAAGACATACACCATCAACATTGATAAAAAACAAAGGAAAGGAGCCAAATCAAAGTAATGAGTGAATGTAAGCTTTTTATAAAGATGGAAGGAATGTGTGCAGAACAATAGATAGCAATTCTCATGCTTTTTGTAATGTGGGTAAGTTCTATTTTAATGTGTTTGCTGGTCTTTTGATTAGAGGTCTGAACTGAGTGTCCAAAGTTGAAGCACAGAGAGAGTGTCTCTTCTGCCTGAGTGGCTCCAACAGTTTCTGGGAAGTTCTCAGATGACTGTCCTGTATAATATGCATATTTCACTCATACAACTTTCTCTCCCCCAAAACAACCAAGTGATCATTATTTCATCATGGTGTCTACTGCACTTATTAAATATTACAGAAATATGAAATTTATTTTCACTTTTTAATGCTAGTCTTACTGTAGTCTTGTTTTTTTTTATCTGCAATATGTAGATTAAATGAACATTTATACATAACAGATCTATGTTGATTCAACACCAACAACTGGAAAACAGAACAGATTTCATGCACATAATACAAATATGGAGCAACCTTAAGCATCCATCAAATCACGACATAATGCAGTCTGGTTTTGAAAACAAATGCCTGTAACAGATGTATATATTTGTGAAAGTGTAGAAGGATTATACTGAATTGCTTATACAAGGAAATACAAGTTACAGAAAAATACTGAACAATGTTAACAATTAAAGAATGAATTACTCAGTGCTGAAATACTGCTATTACAAAAACATAAACCGCAGAAGTTTTTCTGGTGTTTAATAACTGTTCTATTATACAAAATCGCCCACATGGAGTATACTGAGGCAATTTCATGCTTCACTTATTTTCCTTTGTGCTTGCATTTTTAACCCATACATCTAAATTATATGGAAGAATTTAGGAATTTATCTTATAATTCATTTCAGTAATTCAATTATAAGTCTTCTTAAATTATTGGCATCACAATCACAATAATTAAACCTGAGGGTGGGTTAGAAAATAGACCTAAGAAGTTTGTTTTAATACTGTACACAATAATAGTGAATGTAATATGTTTTTGGTCCAAATTCATAATTTTGGATACTGCAGAATCATCCACGTGCTTTTTTGTTTCTCATGTTATCTGTCTCTATGACTAACATAAACATGCTTTCCTGTTTTGTCATCATATTACCAATACAATTTGTATTTTCAAACTGTGTATCTATATCATGCATTCTCAACATTTCCTTTATATTATACTTAAGATGTTCCATAAACAGGCCCTTTCCACATCTCCTTTGACCTGTTATGCTTCCCCCTCAAGCATAATTCCCTATGTCCGTCTCTAGAAGACTAGTCATCCTGCTCACGTGATTACTGGTAGTTAGGACTTTCACTACATACTAGTGTTTTGGAGTGACTGACATAAGTCATACAGGGCCAGGGGGAAATTCAACATTTAACACAAAGGGGGAGCCCTGAGTGATATCATCCCTATCCATGGAACTTCTTTCTACAGTCTCAGTGTAAATGCAGTGTACATATACTTCAGCCAACCACAAGTTATTTAAAGATGTAACAAAATTTTAATTGTAATAATATTAGGGCATGGTTATCAAACAAGACTTTTTCTTTTCTCTAAATTGTTCATTAATGAACTGAAGACTGCTGCATGTAAGGCAGATGCCTATTAGGAATGGACATCAGTACAATGCTGCTCTCACTAGGAACATATGAAAAGATCTACTTTCTACATGTAAAGATATGGGAGTTCTCACCCTGTAGTGCAGACAGGCTAAGGAACCTGCCAAAGTACAGGAACTGGGGTACAAATGCAATGTATCAGACTGGTATTCCAAGTGGTAGGATTATAATTCATCTAGGTTTAAAATGGTAATGCCAGTGTCTAGACAGAATTCACAATTGCATCTATCTTGAACAGATTTTGTGTTAGTTGACTAATATGTTTGTACTCACAACATATGTTTTGAACTTTTAACATATATTATCTTATGTTAAAGTTACCATAATATAACCAATCAACTGAACAGTGTCAGATATTACATTACTGGCCTGTAGGACCAGTATTTCCTTCAGAAAGATTTTTTATGTAATTTGTAGTGTTGTATTTTAGTGTCCTGTTGCGCTGATTCGTATCCGTAATGTGTATATATTTACCGTCTTTTAGTACATACAATTTCACTTGTCACTTCACACTACATGTTTCGGCATCATTCTGCCATCCTCAGGTTAAACATGATAGATACACCTGAGGATGGAAGAATGATGCCGAGACGTGTAGTGTGAAGTGACAAGTGAAATGGTATGCACTAAAAGATGGTAAATATATACACATTATGGGTAATTTGTAGACAACTACACACTTTGTACATTAGGACAAAGGTCAAGGGATGAATAAGGATCATAAATAAATTGTTATATCAAATTCAGTGCTGAACTATTTTCCAAATACAGGTGATATGTCACACACTGCTGCATTTACAGGAATCTCACATTTCCACGCAACTCAAGATCTAATTCCAAATACTTAATATGATACTGATTCTCCCTACCTGTAAGCATAACCTATAAATTTAGATCTATTATGAGTATGACTAAATACTCGTAAGCATTACAATCTTAATTCTGTATCGTATAATTGTGTAGACAGATTCAAAATCATATTTAGTATTGCCACTTATAAATGGTAGGCTGCACATTTATGATTCTGGATACTAGAGCATCATGCATATGCCATTCTGTATTCAGCATGGCAATGAAAATACTATTTAAAAGATAAAACATAAAACCCAAGTATCAAAATTAAAACTACCGTTCATTACAAAAGATGACATTTCTTGCTGCCTTTGTATAAGTACAAGCAGCTATACTATGCATCTAAAACAAATTATGTAATGTAGAAATACTAACATTATCATCAGTTGAAGTTTCTGTGTCCAGTTAATAGCAACAGGATACTGACACTCTGAGCTAAATGCATGTCTTCATCACAGTTTTAAACATGTAAGTGAGAATGAAAATAACCACAACCTAGCCATATTTCCTGAGAATTGGAAATTTAAAATGCTGCTAATAATCTGCCAGTTTCATGTATCTTCAGTAATACTATAAACATACTGGAGCACAGTTTGTAAGAATATTATAAGTCCTACTATTCCTATACAAGGAGATTATGACATTCTGTAGAAAATTGTTTCCCTATTCAGACAAAAGTTCCATGTGCTGCTCATGTCAGATCAGTTTGCACACATCTGTACTAGCGACGTGGCTGACAAATCAACAGTCTATACACATTACAACTTCTTTCCATTATCACCTCAATAAATTGTTGAACAGCTAGCATGAAGCAAGCTTATGAGCTATATGTCAGGTCACTCATAAACCCTGAGCTTCATGGTAGTAATGCTAGTGTATTTTACCTACCAGGACAAGCAGAGATATTGCTGGACAAAAAAGAGCCAAATAAAAATGCTAATTTCTCATGGAAGAAAAACTGAATGAAATCAGTGCTAGTCTTGAACATTCATCTAAGAAATCCGAAAGATGTGTGGAACAGGAAACCAGGATTTAAAGTTTCATGCTGGGTGTGTTTCTGAAAAGAACCTTCAACATCTGAATGCGAAAATTTTATGGAGGTGCAAGGAATGTGTGCATAACAACATGGATCATTTCTGGCATCTGCTATGATCTGTGAGGGCTTTCTTTGTGACTTGTTGGCACAAAGGCTTGTCAATTCTGCTGTGGGTCTAAAGGTATGTAAAATGACTTGCTGCGAGAAGCATGTCTCATTTCTGCTAACTACGCAAGTGATTTGTAGCAGTCTCTCAAATAAACTTCCCTGCACTCACTTATTGTACTGGTGTCCTATATGTATTTATAGACTAGGAAAGTCCAGTTCTGTTCCATTCAAGCAATCCAAAGAAACTGAATTAATGAATTATAGGACAATTAAGTCAGAAGTTATATTTAGAAGCTAATAAAATAATGACATTCATGTCCGCTGCAAGATCAGAACCAGCAATGACAGGAATCAATTCACATTGTGGTTTGTGTTATGGTACTGTGCAGTCTGGTAGGTGGATATCAATGTTTCACAGGGACCTAGTGCACCTATCTTCAAGGTAGAAGACAAGATGGTAACCAGTTACTAGGCTACATGATATAATTTCCCAGAAGACAACAATATGAATCTTCACTGCCATGAAATATTCAAGTCTCACATAAGGACACAGTCACTTTTTTTTTTTTGGTTTACTTGGAAAGTAAACGTAGCTATAATTATCAATAAAATTGACCATTCAACCGCTAATTAAGCATTTTCTCTTTGATATATGAAACTAAACATTCAGGTAACTTTCTTAAATTAAAAAAAATGAACTTAATAATGTGGCAAGAAATTTTAAAGCCATGTAAAAATAGATCTCGGTTTCCCTCAAATGTTACAGCTGTTTCAGTAACAGAAATAATTTTGGAAGCATAACTAAAGTGAACAGAAATCATATGCTACAGTCTAGGATAGAAACATATTTTCAATTTTGAGGTAAATGCAGTATGCCTAAACATGGTATTTGTGGTGAATATATGTAATATATGATTAGACATTCTCTTGATTAGTGTATGAGCTTCTGAATATATGAAACACATCTTCTTAGGCACATCTATCACACTATAATCCAACCCTGAAATAGGCAATAGAACTTAGCCAAGCTATCAGTACAAATTCTGAACCAAAAACTACCCAAAGGAGTAACATTTATGTCGACTAATGAAACACAGGGAATTCACTTGCTCGTGTGGGTAAAGAGCTGAGAGCAAATCTATGATAAAGCTGTTATACTCAAGCTATGGAAAGAAATCCCATGGACTGATAACCTCCGCATCTTCAAAGAGTTATCTCCCTTCAGCACACTTAATACAAGAGGAGGCAGAAAGGAGGAAGCTTGAAGCATCATTCCCACCATCCATGGGACTTCTTCCCATGGCCTCAGCATGGCAACAGGAATCCTGCGGCAAATGAAGTGCTTATATTTACTGCAAGAAAATAGATATAAGCTATTTCATATTTATATAATTAACCTCTGTAGAACTTCTTTAGTGTCATATTTTATGGCCTTGGACTCAAATTCAATTGCCCAAAAGGATAAAACTAACTGAAAAAGGGTCAAGTGAAACTCATGGAGTAACTCTTCAGCTGTTCATTGTATGCACAAGATAGGCTCATTAATAAATTCTGGATCATACTTGGTCTTCGTACTGTTACACTACTCAAATTTTTCACATGGTAACAGTTTTAAACACAAGAATTGTGTCAGGTATGTATAAATCCTATATGAATAATGATACACATGAAATGCAAGTCTAATTATATTGATGTAACTTGTAAAAATTTGCTCCTTTTGTGATTCCTAGACATCAACATTCATTTTTTGGAAACAGTGTAACTTTTAGGATTTTTTTATATATATAATACTAATTACACATATGAGAAGCTAGGGCATTATTTTACTCTGCCATCAGTTGTAGAAAAGGAGTAATACTTTACTTTAACATTGAACTATGTAAGAAAACGTGGTTTATGAGCCTTGATCTTATAAATAGCTTTTGTTTGCAAAATTAAAATTTTGAGCACCCTGGTTCATGTCAGATAACATGACTTTTAGATTTTATTCGTTTATGCTGGAGTCAAACATCACTACTTCCAACATTACAGACTTACTTCAGGCATAGAATATTATGTATGCAAATTACTGGTATGTACTTGCAATGTAAGACAACCATCCAGTTATAAAATATGAAACAGTTCTTCTGAGATGTGTAGTATATATGTGTTACATTCTACAGATGCCTTTATTTTTGAATCAGCTGAAACTCTCTGCCAGCAATTCTACATGAAAATTAAATGCATTTTATTATAGTAACTGTACTCTCTAATGCCATTACTATGGTATTCTACAGTTTAGTGTTCTGGAATGAAAAAGCAAATGACAAAGCAACTGAGACAGCATACCTCTAAATGGAATACAAAATATTTTCTAAGTCTAAATCATAACACACAACACAATGAAGGAATTCTTTTTTCTTTCAGTTTGCCTTTTGGAACTACCTTTGAACAAACTGTATGCTTGTGACCAGAAAATTCATCTCTGCCTCAGCATACCCAAGCAAACGGAAGGACTATTTACCATCCATATGGATGCATAATTGGAGTATTTTAAACTCACTTTTCCTAGCTGGTAGAGTTACCATGATACAAAGAACGGTTTAAAGCTTCCATCCTCAGATTCTCAGTCTCTTCTGCTGACAGTGGGTTGATCGAAAAGAAGGCATAGAGTCCAACTGCTGCTGTTATGATTACTGCCAGGCATGTATTCAGAATACATTTCTCACGTGGTGTTTGCTCCAATGTGTTGACCTGGGAAATATAAGCAATATATCAGATTGGTATTCCAAATGATAGGTTCATCAGTCAACTAAGATTAACCTCGTGAAGTCACTGCTTTATAAATGTGCCACAACCATTTTCAGAAGCCAACAACTTGAGGATCATAATAACTGATGCTGGATCTGAGATTCTCACAGCAGTGGCTAGGAAAATCCTATCTACTGAGACACAACAAAGTCAATTGATGTTCCTTTATTCCACTGTAAAATTCCGTCAATCCAAATGTCAACTGACTTTTGCCAGATTACACAGTACTATACTGCAGAAATTAGAATTATTCATATTAGATGGTTTTATATATAAATATATATATATATAAACTTGTTTTCACATCTGGGGTACAAATACCATATCACAAATCACACAAATCATTTAAGTGTGGTTACTTTGGCTGAGTACTGACATATGTGGTTACCAATAATATTCAGTACACTGCATCATTTACAGTGCCACAGCCACTTTAGTCATACCTGGTCATTATAACTATCCAAATATTCCTTTCATAGTATTTTGCTAATAAGACCTGAATAATCCACACGTTACACAAACATGTTTAAAAAGGTACTTGTTTATATGGAAGACATTAAGGAAATAAGCACTATGGTGAAAGTTCTGAGCCTGGGGGGGGGGGCTTTCTGCCGTCAGTAGGCCAAATGATGGCATATATAATTATCATGGGATATCACTGCTATCAACTTCATACAGAATTTTATCCAATATTCTTCTCTCAAGGTTAAGTCATATATATATATATGAAATTATTGGGGATCATTAGTGCAGGTATAGACATAACAGGTGAACTACTGATCATAAAAAATGGGGGTACAATGAGAGAGTACATCAGCTATTGGTAGACTTCAAGAAAGTCTATGATTCGGTTAGGAAGGAAGTATTGTACAATATTCTAATAGAGTTAGGCTGATTCAAATATGTTTATTTATCCAAAATTGTCTAAAATAAGAAGAATCTGCTGGTATATGCTGATGATGTGAATCTACTTGGAGGTAACATAGAGATCATAAAGAAAAGCACAGAAACTTTAACTGATGCTAGTAAGGGAATTGGTATATTCAATTATTTATTCTGGGGCTTTCTTAAAGACATGGTTCACAAAAAGCAATACACACACACATGAAGAACTGAGAAAAGAAACTCTGGAAGCAGTGAGCAGTGTCAGTGGGGGGGGGGGGAACTCTCTGGCTGCAATTGGGTGAAATTTCTGTTCTCAGTTGCAGTTTGTCATGAACTATGATGTCGCATATACTGAGAATGTGTTTGCACTGAGTGTCAATTTCCTAAGGCTAATGAACTCAGGGACACCAAGTACAGTGATATTTGCTATGTAGTCAGGTTATCATATGCAATTAAAACTGGAACATCTTTTGAGGAAGACCCTGCAAAATGAAAGAGGAAAAACACTAAATAAGAAGGTGATTTCAGGGTTGTCTATAATTTTCTATACAAATTTGTCATTTAATTTTACAGTTCTGACACAAGTCGCTCTCAACTTTGCATATAGTGACACTAGCTATCAACAAAGCAACCTGCCTCTGGTGTGTTTAAGGTTGGCATTGACGATGAGGTGATGTGATGTATAAATGTGCAGGCGGGGGTCAAAATTCCTAAACTGATCCCAGGTCCCCCAAAACACTGCTACACTAGTGGAAAATGAATGATTCTGTCTCTAGATTCTGGCAGCAAGTTTATTATTTCACTATGTGTGTCTGCTGATAGCTATTGTCCAACATATCAAACAAAAACACAAATTCAGTGCCTAGAAATTTTTGACTGTATGATTGGCTAGGGGGACGGGGGCTACCAATATCATATTCTAAAATTTAATTTTAAATTAAATTCTTTTTGTTTTAATAAAATGTGAACTGTTAATTAATCTACTGCATTTGCTAGTTACTATCATTCCAGTAGGTTTGATATGAGTCAGAAAGGGGCTAAGATGAAACCAAGGAAGTGAGAGAAAGGGAGAGTTACCATCCAGCGCTTTCTCTTTAGCCCATCACTCACAAAGATTTGTATATCATAGCAAATAACGTAAAATTAGTGTGGTTTCTAAACCCATAAATATATTTTTAGTTATCATCTCCAATGAGTTCAAAATATTTAAGTACAACAAAATGCACATGTATAAAAATTATGAACAAAATAATTAATATAATACCATTATATCTATTAACAAAACCACACATGAAAGAACACTAACTTATGTTGACTATAATTTAAAACAAAATGTGTCACTGTCTCACATAAATTGGTTATATACACATAAAACATTAATACCACACCGCATGGCAGATCAATATTAGTGAAGCTCCAGTTAACAGAAAAATAACAAATTAATGAAAATGTCATTATAAATGGGCAAATATTTTATGAACCATGCTTCCTGCACTAACAATTTGAAATGAGAGATGATGAAATAAATAAGATAGTGAACACAGAAACTCTCAACTGACTTCCTCTGTTCTACATGTGGTCATAAAATTCCTCACAATCCTATCATTTTCAACTGCTTTTTCTTCCAAAAATATGCCTGACATTTATTTTAAACACATGACAATTAAAAACTGACTGGTAACCTCTGAACAACAACGAGAACTGATAAAAAGACTTTGGGAAGGTACTGTGTGCAGGGGCGATAAGCACCTTATATGCAATGATGGGGGACTCCAATACTCATTACAGTAGAAAGGTAAGAAGCAGATTTTAATGCTTCAAGCCTGCTGGATGAAATTGAATGTAAGGCCATTCACTGTGTTCTATGAAGTTATGGGAATGCTTTGGGAAAATCTTACTTCTGGGTAGGGTCCAATTCAACTGCTATTATCACTGAGTTATATAATACTGTATTTAGAACTCTAAGTCACATATCAGTAGCATATTTTGCAAAAAATGTCTTCCCTAGAAGGAGAGTTTTAATGCATTTATATTGGCTGATGATGGGAATTAATGGGTAACAAAAATATTTCAGAGTTTCCTACTGTCATACTTAACTGCAATAAGAAATTCAAAATTTTGTTTAGAAGCAAGCTAAAAGTTGGTCATAAATAGCTTAAAACACATCTCTTAAAAATGAAAAAAATATAATAAAGTCAGAAGAAGAGTAAACACCCTCTTGTGTATGGGGACAAGGTCTGAGACAATGACCCTACATAAAGAGGGTTCATTATTTTGTTTGTGGTCTTATCATCATCTATTCACACAGCAGGATGCTAGTTAGTGAGTGGCTTCTTTCCAGTAACAAGCTACCATACATGTTTGATTGGAGGTCTTGTCCATGTTCTATAAATCATGGTCAACACTGTCACCTGCAAGGGTTGAGCTTGTTAACTGGTTCCACCCTAAAACATGAATCATTTTTCAGGATTATGAGTAATAATTTTTTGCTTGAGCAGGTTACCAGCCTTTTGCAAAACCTCAGATCTTGGAGGACTATAGTTTTTATTTGGGGTTTCCTTCCCTTAGACAGGTTGCCTACCACGGCTAATGAGTCCTGTCTACCTGCCACATAGCCCTGGGAATCGGTCCTTTATCAGATGCTGCCCACCTATAAATATATTCAGTAAAGTCACTTTACTTATTTGCTATTGCAATAGCTACTGAAATGGTTCTGACATCCAAACACATTCTCACACATGCAGAGCCAGTAAATGTAACTGTGAGACATGCCATAACATAAGTGGACACCTGCAATGATATGAACTGCAGAGTTCATGTCTGTGAATCACTGTATATTTGTTCTTATAACTTGTCACCTGTCAGCATTCTTTGCATTTGTGGTGTCCAACCATTTGCGTAACAAAAGTGCATGATTACTGCAAATAAGTTATGAGTATTTTGAGTGGACAATGCACCAGCAAATATCACAGAAAATTCAATAAATGCAATACTGTATCTAGAGGATGCTTTCAATGAAGCAATGACCAGCATAGGACTATGACTATTATGATCCTTGGATCTGTGTGTGATTTTATCTTTGGTGAAACTTGAAACAGAGAGTCTATAGAAATGATCCACACTTTACAGATTAAATTCAGAGTGTCATTCTAGGAATCACGGAACGTGATCTCCAATGTGCTGCAGAATTTTGTACACCAATCTGGTCAGATGCTGGAAGGCATCATGTTCACCAGTCATTATAATATATTGCAGCATGTAGAGATCTGCTGCTAGGCAAGAACCACAAAACAAACAATGAAACAATGCTTGCTGATAAGCAACAGATTCTTAAGTAACAAGAGTTGAGCAGAAACAATTGAACCACAACAGAGGAACGGTGTTTACTATGCAGTCTGTGCTGAGATGTTACAAGCAGCACAACTGGAGCAATGAGTCAGTTGTGAGTGGTATTAGCTAGTGGGCAACGACGTGAGCACAGAAGCTGAAGAATCTCCATTGTTAAGATCCATTACCAGGAAACAACTAGTGAAAGCAGACTGAGTAGACTTAGCTTGTGCACTAGTGATATGTATAGTGTGGACATTAGCAATGGTGCTATAATTACTTGTAATAACGAGTTGCATTTATAAGTGTTCAATACATCCAGTCACCAATCCAAACCCACATCTACAGTCACTCATACACATGACAATATATAGTTTATCATAAAGAACCTACTCACTAACTGGTATCCTGCTCTAAGAACTCTTGGTAACAAGGCTGAAAATGAAGAATGAACTTCTGTATGCTCATCCCAGGCAGGGTTATGTTTCTTGTTAAGTTTATGATGGCAGAAAGCAACGAAATTTTCTTGTCCAATGTTCTCCCTGCATTTTAAAGGATATTTATTATTTACTATGTAGTAATTCTGAAGAACAAATCATTTTGGTATCAGATATTTATATTTTTATGAACTTATGAGTATTTACATACATTCTTTTGTCACACACATATTAATTAAGGAATGGTTTCATATGTTCTATTGGAATATAACCTGTAATATATATGTATTTTCTCTCTTCTGGTAATTTAACAACTAAACCTCTGTACCATGTTCTAGTATATATGGAATATCTCACATTTATACTCCAAATATCCACACATGCACACACATATTTACTTACATTTAAGTTTATGTCAATATTAAGTGCTGGTAAGGATCCAATGAATCATTATCTCAGAGCTTGCTGTTTCTTTCAGCTTTAAGCTTCTGCTGTAGAAACTGTAAGCATGATATTAGGGCTGCTTCACATTTTGTAGGAAATTATTCATTCCCATCTATCACCTCCCTGATTGGGGTTTGCATGTGTTTTCATTTACCATACTGATACTGGGACTGTCAATGATATATCAATTAGTGTTTCCTGGCCCCCTTATATAGAATCTGACTGTACCTAAAGGACAGTTCTACTGCCAATCAAACATTCTTTCCTCTTAGTCTTTTGAGGAAAATTCTGGGAATTAACCTTTATAGCCAAGGAACAGGAAATTCAATCCCTTAGTGTTAGGGACACTAGTGGTTAGAATTTAATTTGGGTTTATGATATTCATATAGAAAAATGTGACATTATAGTTTAGGGCTGCCAGACTGTACGCATGCACTGTTACAATAGTGTGACACACATCTGATAAAGGTTCAAAGAATGTAACAATTTTCTGCCCAATGTAACCACTTCACAATTCATATTATCTCATTATTTTTTTCCATAAGCCTCACAGCAAAGTAGTATGACATCAAATATCAGAAACAGAGAAACATCTATTCATGTAATGGATAAACAAATTATGTGCATATCAAATGATGTTACTTATATTTTATGTTTATTCATCAAACATTTGGTGTTTATCATGCAAAAAAATAAATTAAATTCTTCCTTTATTACTTTCTATATGACTAAGATAATGGCATGCTGCAAGTAAAAATCTGAAGGAATGAGCCAAAAATAGCATAACTGAATTAAAGAACATGTTCAGCAAACGTGGAACACTGCAGTTGTTTAAAAATGGATTTCCAACTGGGCAAAAGTTGGGATGGGACTTCTACCCAATGGATTAGACACATCCTCTTACAGCAGTTTTCGTATTTGTTAAACATATTCTAAACCTCAGCCTCTTCCATCCTGTATAAATGTGTAGAAAGATAACAGAAGAAAATAAGCAGATAAGTAGCATATCACATTCAAGGGTGCTGTGTGCCTCACCTTCTTTAACCTTAATTGGTCTTCAGCTTCTCTTGCGAGTCTCTGTTCCCTCTCAGGGTCTCTTTCCTTGAATGACATTGACAAATGTATTTCATGCATTACTTCACGTGTGCCCATTATCCATTATTCCCCTTCTTACCAACATGCTACTACATTAGCCTTTAACATCAGAGTAAACATCAGTTTACTGATTTCACACATACATCTTTGTAGGAATATTTAAATGACTCTGTTGATTTTATGTTCAATATCTGTGATTTCTGACATCCAAATCTCAAATACTTTACTTCCCTCAGTCATTTTTATCACTTACTATTTTGTTAATTTTAAATAATGCAGCACTGCTGACAACTCACAAAGCCAGGAGGTCAAAATTAAAATGCAAAATAATAAGACTAACTGCAGTACCTCTGCTTACAAAATTTTAGATTGGTTTCTCAAAGAAAAGATGTACACAGACAAGTAATGTCTCACGTGTGATAATATCTGTATTCAGAGCAGAATACGAGGTGATTCCAATTCACTACTGATGACACTAAGCAAGTGAAATTTTTGTACACAGCTACTGCACATGAGCAGAGCATGCATCACAATTTTCAATGAAGAAAAAGGCATTTAGATTACTCTTCACATATATAACCCTTTACAGTTAGTTTCTGGATGTTAATGAGACAACCTAAAAAGTCTGAGTGCAGAACTGAATAGAGTCTATAGTAATATTTACTCCTCATTATATTAAACATTTCTACTTTTCTATACTTTTCATATGCAATTTAATAAAAAATATCTATTTACAACCTCTTTATATGAACACTACTGAAATTTGTGAACTACCTTTGATTCTAAATTTGAATTTTCAACAAGATATCCATTATATACTTTTCAACATATGGCTTTTATATCTGATATAAGGTATCCTCAGATGTTTACAATAATATAACATCAGACCTGTATGATGCACATACCACCACATTTCACAGTGAAGTTAAATACGCAAATTTATAGTCAGAAATTACAATAAAAATTAATTATGTTTTAAGGACAGGGTAGAAAAATCAAAAGTAAAAATAAATACGATTTATAGAGGTGAACTCATGATGTCTCCTTGAATACACATACATAGGCAACACACCAACAACTGGTGTTAGAAGTGGGATCAAATTTAGAAGAATTATTGGACTAACACCACACAAACAAAAATGGAGTGACAGCAGATGATGGAATTCCTGCTGAAAGAATTGAAAGCCGATATGAAGGCCATGCAAGAAAAGGGGGAAGCAAATACAGAAGCCACCCAAGAAGTTTGCTGGCCAAAATGGAGGCTGACCAAGAAGAGTGGAAAGCCTGGCGAGAAGAGATGGCTTACATGTGAGAAAGGATGGACACCAGCAACAAGGAGATGGTGACTGAAATCTAAACCAAATGAGACAAAGAGATGATGGACTGCCGAGACACTACAGAGGCACATCTGGAAAAAAGAGCCAACCTCAGTGGACAGGAAACCTGAAGTGGCACAACAAAGAGATGTCCCTAGAGAAGATGCCAAAATAATACCGGTCAGAGGACCGATGAAGAAGAGTAGGTGCCGAAACCATTGAAATCCAAAGGAACAGGCCCAGAATCAGGATGGGTGCCGAAAACAACTGGTCATCGCCTGAAGGATGAGCTGCCATGCGAAAGTGGCATGGCAGATAAAGCAAAACGACAGGAAGGGGTCCCATCATGCAGCAGTGGCACGATGAGGGACAGACATCTTCTGGGAAAGACTGGCAGTTGCCCAAAGAGGGACAGCCCACTTTGTGAAAGTGGCACAGTGCAAGGAAAACTCCATCAGAAGGAATCACACCAGGTACAAAGTGGCATTAGGAACCTCAAAAGTATGGATGCTTGTTGAAGAGACAACGGGCACAACAGCAATGTAACAGAGGAACAAGGATCAAGACCTACAGAAAGACAACTGGACATGAGACCATGAAGCGATTTACCGAATCTCCTATCTCATCAAAAAACATCAAGAACTGGATCTTGTGGAGGAGTCGACCCCCTCCAAAACAAAAGAAAAATGTTTAAATAGTGCATAGAGGAGGAACCGGTAATGTAGAAGTACCGGCCTCCCTGGCATGAATGGAAAGAAATGGAATGAAAGTGAAAGATGACGAGAACATAGAGTGACTGGAAGTACCACACAGCTATTCGGGATGAGCACCCTTGAAGAAGGGGGCAGATGAAAGGAAGGGAAGTACCATTAGGCTGTTCGGGATGAACAACCTTTAGAAGGGGGCAATGTGGCATTCCAGGAATCTGGAATGTATACTTCCATGGATACACAATACCAGCGGGCTGTTGCCTAGGAATACCTTAAGCAACAAATGCATTTTCCCAGAGATGAAAGGACAACAAAAGGTTCATTGCATAACAGAGGCCGAGACCAAAGGCTCCTACATGGTGTGCTCTATTCCGCCCGAGATGAGGTTAGAAGAGTCCAACTGTGACAAGAGACGAGTTTACTCCCGTGTGGAGGTGGGGTAGAACACCCCCACCATAGCCCTGCGAGTCACAGGAGGCGACAAAAAGGGAAATCTTGAATCTGAGACAGTAAAATATGGTTGTGAGTCCCAAGGGACTCGGACCCGGGAAAGACTGTGCTGGCAATGGCCAGCAGCATATACAAAAGACAGACCCGTCCTCTTGTCAGAGAAAGCACCCAGAATCAACAAACCTGCAACTGTCTGACAGTAATAAAGATCTGGTCACGAGCCCCAGATGGGTGCTTTATGCCAAAACAGACTGGCCAACTGACCATCGGTCATAAAATGAGACTCAGACTCAGACAAGTTCAGTTTGCATTTGAACTTAGTAGAGCAGTCAGTCTTCAGTTTGGCAGTACTTCTGATTGTGAATAATTGTACTTGTAAGTGTGGAGGAGATTGGCCAATAAACATATTTGTCAAATCCGAGACCTGCATGAATTTATTTGTTATGTTACATAGGCAACACGCAATAATATATATCAGCTTTCCATACCATGTACGTCAAACTGACATACTGACACTACCTCAACTATCTGAAAGAAAGCGCTATTTGTGATGACTTTCTCTTCTTCAGAAATCTAGATGCAAGACAACTGATGCTGATGCTGGAAAAATTTAGTTCTGCCAGAATTCATATTCTTCATGATATCCAAAATTATATATAAGTATTATTAACGTTCAAAACAATAGAATATAACAACAAATTGACTACAATCACCCATAAAACTATTCCACAGGAGAAACCATTTCAAGACTTTATATTCGCAAATCTTAGGATCACTGAACCACGAACATAATATTGTGAAATGTAAATCCACTGCTAGGCAATACCTGGAACACACACACGGCCAACAATACAGTAGCAGTGTTTTCTTTGTGTCCGCACAGCTTGAGCAATCCTGGTGACGTCACACAACAGCAGTGTGTAGCGATCACATGACATGTGGCTCCTATAGGTCCATGCTGAGGAGTTACCTCGAAGACAATTGGAGCTACAAAGCAGTTGAGAGTACAAGGTCAGAAGAGTCCAACAGAGTATGAGGATGAGAATGGAGCATGCCCTTGTGATTTGTGAAGTAGGTAGGTCAGTGATAGCACTAAAATTGACTGTAATTGTGAAGAAATGTTCAATTAACCCAATCATAAAATCTATAATCCACAATTATTAGTCACGCAACCCCTTATACATGACAAATTGGTGCCAGAAGTGGGATTTTATCAATTGGACAGAATTACTGGACTTAAAACAAAAGTCGTGAGAGACAAACAACGGAAGCCAATATGTATGCCTGGTGGGAAAAGACGATGGCTTGCCAAGAAGGAATGGAGGCCAATCCAGAAAATATGGAGCAAAATCCAGAAATGATGCAGTCTGTAGTGGTGCATGAGGAGGTCCCTTAGGAACAGGCCACAGTGAAAACTTCTCGAGCAATGAAGAAGTGGCATAGGGACCAGAATCTAGCTTAGCTGCAGGGGGCTGCAGGAAGCCAAAGTAACTGACCCAAGGAGATTGTGGATCCTGGATAAAGTTAGCTGCCGCCTGCAGGAAGGTGTCCCACCGTACAAGAGAGGAACACTGTCATGAATAAGTGAATCAGGGACACAGTTGAAAGAGGAACCCAGAGAGTAGGAGTACTCAGGAAGAAATTATGGCGTGCCATGGAGGAAGAAGGGTAAGGGAGGGCATAGGCGGCAGATGATTGTTATTTCTCAGGAAGGAGTGCACAACTGTGATTGGTATCAAAGGGTGGAATTCAGGACGGCAATCATGTCTGGAAAATGGAGAAACATTCTACACAGCCCTCAAGTAGAGCATATATGAGATCAACAGTATGAAGATCACGAAGGCCAGATCTTAAGCTATGTCATAGAAAATCAGGGATTGGGCACTGTGGAGGAGTAAGCTCCTTCTGAAATGGAAGAAGAGCCAGAAATGTGGAAGCACCAGCTACTCTAGGTAATTTTGCTTCCACCATCTAGAAAAAGGAAGAAAAACTTTGAATGGGGGTAATATGCCTGGATCTACTGGCACCTTAGCAGTGAGCCATCTTAAAGAGGGAGCAGTGGTAGCACTCAGAGAATGAACACCATTAAAAAAAGACAATCATGGAAAGTACGATGAAACCAACTGCAGACATTGAAAGCACAGTTCCCAGAAAGGAAGACGGGCTCTGGGGCTCACCCAGCCTCCTATAAAATGGGAATTTGGGACTCTTTCCCCTGGGGTAAAGCGGCAGGGGCATGAAGCTGACCACTCACCTCCAGCTAGTGCCAAGGTCAAGAAAATGTGGATCTATGCAGCCACTTCCACATACACCTTCATGGAGTATTGCTTAGTTACTTAAGCACAGGGATAACTTTAACTTTTTACATTTTTGAAGACTTTATGTGTGCTGTAGTAAAGTGATATTGGGAGTGTGTGATATAGTGAGACTTTTATAGTTCCTGTGTTATAAATCTGTTGCCAGGAAACGGATAATGAAGACTAGGGGTAATGGACTGAGAAGAGTAGTGTGGAGTGATTGTAGATTGTGCAGACCAGTAATGGTGTTATAATTATTTGTAGCTGAGACCTGGAAGCGGTCAATAAATCCAATTACCAATTTGAACCCCATCTAAAGTCACTAATACACATGACAATATACTTAAGTGATGTGTTAGAAGCATTAAGACTTCTGAATAATAGTTATTGGTAATAATATAATCCAAGAGGGGAAACCAAAGTACTCAGAGAAAACCTGCCCCAGCACCACTTTGTGCACTAATGGAATCTTAAGGCATATCCTCATGTTTGGGCAGCACATTCAACATAGAAAAGTGTGGGAAAATATAATGAAAGCCTATGAGGATAGGAGTCTGACAAATGGGCTCAGTTTTCTGAGAGGTCTCTCTGTAATTAACTATTACAGGAACATGGCAGAGTATGTAACTAAAATTATGTCAACAGCACAGAAGCTCACAGGCATCAGGTCTCTAGTGGATGACAAGTTTGTCAGTGTCATTATGCTGCGTGGACTTCCACAAGAGTACAATCTCACAATATTCGGACCTAAAAAGTCTGGACTGAACATAATAAGTGATTATATCAAGTCAAAAATAAACCAGGAAGATCTTAAGTCTAAAACTGAGGTAAGATCTTCATTGTGACAGCACTTGTACATAATGCAAATGGGAAGAAAGCAGGACATTTCAACAAGACTTTCCAGTGCTGAAACTGTAACAAGCCAGGGCTCAAGAAGTCTGAGTTTGCCCAAGCAAATATGAAACCAAGACATCTGGTTCTAAGAGGGGCGAGCTGACTGTGTGAACCGCATTTTTAGCAAATACAACTTTAAGTGGGTATTTACTGACTCAGATACCACAGTCTATATGAAATGAGGAAAGCCTGGCTGCAGAATTTTGATGAGTCAAGAAAATAAATAATGACAGTTTAAATAAAGAAAAGCAATATACTGAAGGCAAGTCTGAAGCGTTGTTCAAGTAAATCCATAAAAGCACCAGAACAATCAAAGATGTCATGTATGTTCCTCATATTTCCACCGACTTTTTTCAGATTGCAAGATGGTGTAACAAGGCCTGATTTTATTTTTTTCAGAAAGAGACTGTGAAGTTTACCATGAAAGTGATTATAAAATTCAGGGTAAAATCAGAGTACTGCATCAAATATGAGAGATACCTATAGACCTGATGAAGAACCAGATAATGCTGATGTTGTGACAAATATGACATCACATGAAAATTGTTGCAGAAGTCTTGGATACTAGAACAGTAGGGGAAAGCTATAAAAATGTATCACAACAGAGTCTTTTTACCACAGATTCCTAGCATAGGAGAGCAGAGCAGAAAACCCTCCAAGAAAATGAACTCCAGAAGTCTCAGGATGGAGCATATCACTTTTCCACACTGACTGTCTAGTTTAATTTAGTTTAGTAATACTTTAAACAATTTATTCTAAAAATTATATGAAAATTCAGTGTTCCTCACAGGAAACAAATTACACCTCTGTGACAAAGATCAGCTAGTTATTAAGGTTCAAGGAAATAAACGCTGTTTATTGTGAGAAGCATACAAAACACACAAAAGCACTCTGTGCTTAGAAGGCAGTTTTACTGCGTTAAATCAGGTGGTAAATATACAACCATAGGGCTCTAAAGGGTAAGTTTTGTGTCATACAGCAGCCAGGTTCACAGTGAGTAACGATTTTACTAAG
The DNA here is from genome assembly GCF_002891405.2 of Cryptotermes secundus. NCBI lineage: Eukaryota > Metazoa > Arthropoda > Insecta > Blattodea > Kalotermitidae > Cryptotermes > Cryptotermes secundus. Next base: position 471,462 of record NW_019727091.1, read on the forward strand.
ATTTTTTAATATTGTCTGTGACTCAAAGACGAAAATAAATCAAAGTTTTAAGAATATAAGATGCCTTATGGAGAATCATATAGGAAAAAGATAAAGATTCTGAGAACAGATAATGGTGAAGATTATAACACATATATTATATGTGTTTCATAATTATTTGAAGGCAAATGGCATCACATGCCAGACTATGGTGCCATACACTCTACAAAAGAATGCAGTTGACAAATGAGTTAACAGGAACATCACTGAAAAATCTTGGAGCAAGATGAAGGCTGTGGAATGTACTGGGCCAAGGCAGTACCATGGCAATCCATCTGAAGAACTCCTTACCAACAAATGCAGTGAAAGATGTCACTCCAGAAATGATGTGGACAGGGGAAAAGGAAGATTTGTAATATATGAACGCTTTTGTGTATGCTATCAGTAACTCTGCAAGAAATGGGATTCAGAAAGCAAAACGCGTGCATTTGCGGGATATTGTGAAGAGATAAAGGGTTATCATCTCAGTGATCCTTATATTCCTACAAAAATAACTAAGGTTTTAGATGGGGTATTCACTGAATGAAAATAAAAATGAACAGACTGAACAAGTGTTGGAACAGAATGTCCAGGTCGAAATAGAACCAGTTCTGGTGCATGAAAGGGGCAAAGAAGAAACTACAATTTCTTTATTAAAACCATCACAACACAACTATATTGTAACATATTTGGAGTAGGTACTTCCATGGTAACGCAATAACAGTGAGCCATTGCATATACAATGCTGAAACAACGAACAAATCTCCCAGAGATGAACAACCGAAGACTCATTGCGTAACAATGGACCATATAAATAGTAGTAATGGAACCATGAGGAATGATGTCTGGTATCCGGTCTGCATAACCCCTATATAAGCAGATCTTACGACACATACAGATTATTGAGAATGAGACAATCTTGGGATAGCTGCAGCCAGAGACAGTTGAGATCCAGCCATGGCCAAGAGACAGTTGAGAGGTCACATTGAGTATTGGGCCAGAAGTCAAGTGATAATAATTGTAAGGTGTGTAAGCGTGAGAGCCCAATAAAGATTTGCTGAATCCGAGACCCAGGTGAAGTTATTTGTCACGTGACATACCCAACATGTGACAATATCAAGGAAATGAGTTTTGATATAGTTGTGTTGTGACAGTTTTAATAAAGAAATTGTATATTATAACACAACAGGATGCATGAAATGAAAAGTAGAAATTCTTGCTGAGACATAGGGAAATTATAAGAAGAAGAAGCAGGACAATAAGGAAGATGAGAACAGAAGGCTGAAGATGAGATTGATGTTGATCCAGTATTTATTGAAGAGCAATGAAATCAGTAGAGACAGTGACAACCAAGTGAGTATTAGGATGGATGAAGTATTTTTGAAAGAAGCTAAAACTACATGGAAATCTGGTATGAATGAAAACAAGTTCTCTGAAAGTGATGTATAGAAATTAGTGGATTTACCACAGAGTAATTTTATTTGTCTCATTCTGGTCCGTCGCATTATCGATTACAAAGCGGATAATTTTCAGTCCAGTGTGACATACGAGTTTACAACACAGCACGCATGTAAACTACACGACTAACAATAAGAACACACAATCAAGAGAAATAAACGACATTTTCCACCATCAGGAAGAAAACAACATGACCCAATGTTGGCTCATGATATTTTAATATAATAACTAATTTTTGCATACAAAAGAAATTTTAATACAATTTTAAATATATAGGGAAGCTACCGTATGGAAAAGTGAACATCATATTGCGTGCAGTGGGAAATCCCAATCAGAATACCCAGCAAATACGCTTAAAAGAAACAGCATCATACATAAATCTACACTTCAAAAAGTGTCGTCGTGAACGCTTAAGGCAAGCATCAAAACTAACTGTGATATTAACAAAAATTTATATAGTGAGCATTATTCATAGCTTAAGTGCATATTGTTAAAACATCTTATGTGCCAGTGTTTCCTGATCGTAGTGGTGCGTCTCTGAGGATGATTCTTTTGAATCGAAACATGTAAGGTGAAGTGTTGTAAACTTGTATGTAACACTGGACTGAAAATTATCCACTTTGTACCACAGAGTAGTTGAAAAACAAGTGTGTATTCAAGATAAAGCAAGCATAACTGGCAGGAAAAGGCCTGTGGCATGAACTATAATGAAACCTTTTCACCTATAGTAAGAAATTCATCCACAATATTTTCGCTGAATTTTTTTGCAGAACAAAGTCTGGACACAGATCATCAGGATAGCAGTGTCGTTTTTCTAAATGGGGATTTAGAAGAAGCGTGCATGCATGAACCCCCACAGTTTATCAAAGAATTAGAATAAAACAAAGCCAGTCTAATGCAGAAAGCAATCTACTGGCTCAAACAATCATCAAGAACATGAAACAAGACACTAGTAATACTCATCGGGGCTATACTTAAAGGGTCGCATAATGAACTATGTACCTATTACAAAGTTATAATAGTGCAATCACTGTTGCAATGTGCATGTGGATGATTTTCTCATTTTCTGCAATAAAAGGAAGAGATAGAAACTGATGACAAGATTCAGAAGTAAAGTGGTGCTTTGGCAAGATGCAAGAAAAATAACATGATTCAGGTGGACCAACACTAGTACATGGAAAAAATCCTATGATAATTTGACATGTCAACATTAAACCTGCAGTAACAATAGATTTAAATTCACTACCATAATTAAAATATTTCTTGTTACAAGTATTTTCTTTCCTATGAAAGTATGTCATACCATCAAGCTGAGATGATCACATTGCAATATGCACGCACACGCCAGTGTGCACACATACATACACATGCTTAAAATAATTTGGCTCTGAAAATTAAACATGATTATTGCAAAGGCCATATTTAAACATAAATTCTGTCACGTATACCAGTTGGCAAGGCAAGTAGTTTTTCATTTTTAAATCTACTTTATGGCAACTGATATCCTACTAATGAAAAAGCCGTTGACTCACCTGATCCAAACGATTTTGAGCATCCCTTGCAAGCCTCTGTTCCTTCTCTGGCTCAGTTTCAACACCACATACCCATCGGAAGAGTCGCAATAACAGACTTGGTTTCTCACAGTTTTTATCAGGAAGTTTATTAACATCACCATCTGAAATATATGCAGTTCTCATTCAGATGGATATTACTATGGGAATTTTCCAGACATAGGGTAAAACTGCTCCACAACTGACAAACAAGAACACTACTTCAGTTACTAATTTATTATTATTTTTTTTTAAATGCAAATGAAATATAGTCAAAGTGTCCAATGTGTTTCAATTACATGAAAATCTGCATATTTATCGTCCCATTTCAAAATTATAGTTGTTTAAAGACCCTCCTACAGACTCCACACCATACAGAATACATCCTCACCAGAGTAAGAGTTCAAATGTGCTATGAATCTGTTAACTGAAAAACCATCATACATGTGTGTAACAGGTCCTACATGAGCCTGTATCATAATGGTTAGTGATGTGTTTATTTTATTTCTAAGGAACGAACAAACAAGTCTGTTCCAGTATCTGGCATTAATCATCAGTACATTGTACATATCATAAACTTAAATTTAATCAAGGATTGGTAATATAATGTAGGTAAGAAAATAATACAATATCTTACAGACCCTGTAATTAAGGAGGAGTAAACAGACCAGACAGATGCAAGAGTGCATACATTTCCAGGTACCATTTTCTGCCACATGCATTTAGCACAATGCAGTATTTGGATGAACACTTAGCATGCCTCAACATAACTTTCTCCACTATAAATCACTAGTTACTTAATGTTCTCATTTGATTCTCCTGACAACATGTATTCTGTTTTCAGAGACCTGTGCTATAAAAGTTACCAATTTCATTTGCAATAGCCTTTCGTTGTGCAGTCATCATGAGCTCCAATTCTTCAGCCCTCATTGGTTGATCATCATCCTTTCGTTTACGCTGGTCAAAACGTGTGCGATATGTTGTTCGGATCAACTGAAAAACAACAGTACTTGAGGTTTCATAACAGAAGGCAAATGCAAGATCTTAGGAAGCAAGTCTTCATCATCCTTGTATAAAATATTCATGTAAATATTTCTAATGGCACACCAATAAATGATAAAAGTGTCATCGACCCACAGTTGTGAATTATCTCATGTTCTACCAACACATATACAGTATGTAATGCACTGTAACTATTGCAATATGAATGATACATATTATAGATATCTTATTTTTTATTATATTCAAATATGAAAACCAACTATTTCATTGACAATTTAAATGTGCAATGCAGCCTGCTTTTTGTTATGTACTGCATCTTCAGAATGCCGTATGCTTAAAGTTGACAATAAATTAAATGATCACATCCTGTAGGCTATGTAACTCCAATAAATACTTATGATGGTAAATGATTCACTGCAAAATACAAGTGTATTCTTCCAGCTTAACTCATATTAATGTTAATTCAAGTATAGGAGATCATGAAAGGTTTAAAGTGACTGGTGTAAAACTATCAGCAGAAAGAAAACATTACACATTTATAATACCTTCAAGGAGTTTTACAATTGTTTGAAAACATAAAAATGAATCATAACAAAATCTTTAAAATGTTCTTCAGAGGTATCGTGCACCACAATTACAAAAATCCATATCAGAACTTTATATTACACATCATTTTCTGGCAGGTGGATAATGGTAGAAATGCAAATGCTTTTTCTTTGAAACAGTCTCATTGTCAATCTGCACTTTGTTTGCAGCCTACATTAAAACATTTTTCTGTTGTGTTATTCTGTGATATTGTATCACCAACTAAGGTTATGTAGTGTTGAAAAATGCCTTAATATAGAACTGCAGAATTATTATTTGTGAATTTTATTATAACATCAGAACTGCTCTTATAAAAAAGGTGAACAGTATCGTTAAAAACAATTTTGATATGAAAAGTGTAACATTTCATTTCAATATATTTGATGAAATTTATAATCAAATATAAATGATAATATAAACTTATTAATATGACCACCAACCCTGCACTGTTATTGCCAATCATTTAGAATTAAAAGTGAAGCTTGGTGTGATCATTCAAATGACTGCAGAGAGAAATTCAAGTGCATGCTGGTTCTGTTGTGTTGATGTGTACAGTTCAAAAAAGTCTGTTCATATCTGTAAGTACCTCTGAAGAAACTTTCATAAACAGATGCCTTCTGCCGTAGATTATGATGCGTGCTGTCAGAATGATAATTGTAAATGTTCAGCACATCTCGCCTGAATTTTGACCCAAGTTCATAATTACCTTAACATCACTGTATTTGGAAATTACATTCAGCACCTTCACACGATGCTCTGAAAGGCTTGGGAAATATTTTGAACAATGTTCTCTCCTGATCACAGCCTATACAGACCACACATCCGTCCATGACTGACATCCGGGTTCGATCCTGGGTCTGGTCAAATGGGATTTGTGGTGGACAATGTGGAGCTGGGGCAGGTTTTCTCCGAGTACTTCAGCTTCCCCTGCCAATCTTCATTCCACCAATTGCGCCACAATCACCCTCACCTATCACCTTGGGCTGGTACAATAGGCCGGAAGTTGCAGCAGTACAAGGGACTTAGTCCCACCCGACTAGCAATAAAAAAAAAAGCAATGTGACCGACATACCAGCTACCATTTGTACTACAGTGATAAAATGTTAAATATGATGTGACTATGAAGATTAGTGCCTTCTGGGATGTGGTGCCATGCAGTCTGGTAGACTGTTACCAACATTTCAGAGGAATGTGCTGCTTCCATGGTTGTGATTTTATGTGAGTGGCCATGAGCTACAAACAATAGAAGTCTTTTTTACAAATCCATGGACGTTTACCTATACTGAAAATTATCCAATAAAACAATTTAATTATTGCCTCCTATGGACCCAAAGAAACGAATATTTGATGCAGGACACAGGAGGAACTTATAAGGCATCACTACAGCCACCACCAACTGAGCCAAAAATAATATACAGCAACATAATTGAGCGGTGCTACAAATTTACCTTGACATGATACATGAATTCAGCATAAGCAAAAATTTGCATTTAACATCAACTGTTAACATTTGCAATGTTCTACTTCCCACACACATAAACACATATCCAGTATGGATCCCCATAAGCTAATTAATTCTATTTCGAATAAGTTAAAATTGCCTACCAGTGGAAGGGGTCTGTAATTGTACCAGTTCACAAGAAAGCTAATTAAACGGACTATAGTAACCATTGTGGGATATCACTGCTATCAACTTAATACAAAATTTCATCCAATATTTTTCTCTCAAGGTTAAGTCCATACATAGACGAAATTGTTGGGGATAATCAGTGTGAATTTCCATGTAACAGATAAATTACTGATCAGATTCCTTGCATTCATCAGATAATGGAGGAAAGATTGGAGTACAGTGAGACAGTACATCAGCTATTTGTAGACTTCAAGAAAGCCTATGATTCAGTTAGGGGGGAAGTACTGTATAATATTCTGATAGAGTTTGGGGTACCCATGAAACTACTTAGGCTGATTGAACCATGCTTAAATGAAATGTATAGTAAAGTCTGTATAGGTAAACATTTGTCTGATAATTTTCCTATCCAGAATGGTCTAAAAAAAGGAGATGCTTTATTGCCACTGCTTTTCAACTTTGCTTTAGAATATGCCATTGGGAAGGTCCAGGAAAACCAGGTGGGACTGAAATTAAATGGGACACATCGGCAGTTGGTCTATGCTGATGATGTGAATCTACTGGGTGATAATATAGTGTGACATGTTGACCCCTACCTCCCCATCTGCACGTAGGGGTAACGTAGCGCTCGCGTAATAGGCGAATAATCACCCCGCATCCTGGTAGCTATGCAACGCGCAACGCGCAGTGACGTCACGAGCGGAGCCGACGTTAGCCGAGTCCCCGCGACCATGAAGCTATGCAAAGCGAATCAACAGCGGTGACGTCACCGAGGGATATCGCGGTTGCTAGGCAGCAGTCAACAACTCCGGACAGCGTGGCTAGCAACAAGGCACCAGACGACAATTGTCCGATCAAGGCTACATAAGGAGCAGCAAAGGCTATTCACAGTCAGTCAGCGAGTCCTGGAGCTACCTACGAGTCAGTCGTCGAGCTACCTCCGAGTTAGTTCCGAGTTAGCCAGTAACCAGTCAGTTGTATTCTGGCATTTGGAGTGTACTATTTGTGATACTGCAGATAGCAGTAATCGTGAATCTGTAATTTGGGTGATTGTAAGTGCGAATGTGAAATAAAATTCACTACATCAAATACATCGTGAAGTTATTTGTCGTGATATACGCCCGATACGCGACAATAGATATCATAAAGAAAAACACACAGACTTTAATTGATGCTAGTAAGGAGGTTGGTCTATAAGTAAACACAGAGAAAACTAATTATATATTGCTGTATTGTGACCAAAATGCAGGGCAATATCATAACATAAAGATAGTTAACAGATGTTTTGAAAGTTTGGCTGGGTTCAGATATTTGGGAATGACTATAAAAAATCAAAATCTGATCCAGGAGGAAATTAAGAGGAGACTGAACTTGGGTAATGCTTGCTACCATTCAGCCCAGAATCTTTTGTCTTCTTGTCTGCTGCCTAAAAACATAAAAATTAGAATTTACGAAACTATAATTTTGCCTATGGTTCTGTATGGGTGTGAAATTTGGTCTCTGACATTAAGGGAGGAACATAGACTGAGTGTGTTTGGGAACAGGATGTGGAGGATAATATTTGGACCAAAGAGAGATGAAGTGACAGGAGGTTGGAGAAAACTGCATAATTAGGAGCTTCATAACTTGTACTCTTATCGAAGTATAATTAGAATGATCAAGTAAAGGAGGATGACATGGGCAGGGCATGTAGCATGGATGGGGAGAATAGGAATGCATATAGGATATAGGTGGGAAAGCCAGAAGGAAAAAGACCACAGGGAAGACCAAGATGTAGGTGGGTGGACAATATTAAAGGATGTGATGGTATGGATTGGATTGATCTCTCTCAGGATATGGAACCCATGGAGGGCTCTTGTGAACAACGTAATGAACCTTCATGTTGTTTACATTCCCTACAGAATGGACAATACTTTGTAAGATGAGGCACCAACAAAACAATTAACATTAATTTACTACATTTACATCACGAGCCTCCTATACAATTTTATATACACAAAACATAGAATATTCCAATTTGTCCGTGGGAACGCAACGAAATTACAAAAGCAACAACTGATTCGATGATATAAAACATCAATCTAAGAATTTTAGAGTTAGAAATGGAGCCTGCACGGTTCTCAGATATTGTGACTGTTGAAGATCAAAGGTCGTACATTAAGATTGAAACTTTACGTGGAAAAAACCCGACAGAAATCCATAGTGCTTTAAGTGAAGTTTGTGGCGAGTTAACAGTGGACCGTAGTACAGTTTCTCGCTGGGCTAGTGGTTTTTGTGGCAGTCGTGTGAGCATAAACGATGATCCAAGGCCAGGAAGGCCGAAAACATCAACAAATGAACGAAGTGTGAAACTTGTGTCAGATGCTCTTGAAGATCATCATGAGACATGTGAGGAACTTTCTGAAACCACGGGGATTCCACCAACATCAATATTCCGAATATTCAATATTCTGACAAATGATTTAAAGAAGAGAAAGAGTTCTGTGTGATGGGTCCCTCACTGCTTGACTGCTGAACAGAAGCAGAAATGTCTCGACATTGCAACCTTGCTGAAACAAAGAAAAACGACGTTGAAGGTTAACCATTCTTGTATCGACTTGTCGTTATTGATGAAACGTGGGTTAGAGACTTTGAACCGGAGCTGAAATCACAGTCCAATGAGTGGAGAGGTCCATCTTCCCCATGACCAAAAAAATTTCGATGATCTCAATCAAAGGTCAAACAAATGATGATTTTTGCTTATGATCACCAAGGAATCATCATGACAGACAGAGTTCTGTGCGGGAAAAAGTGTCACAGCAGTTTATTATCGTGACTTTATGCAAAATCTGCGCAGAAAAATTGACAAAAACCGACCTCAGTTGCTCGAGGCTGGACCGATCATTCTTCATAACAACGCTCGCCCGCACATCGGGAATGTCATAACAGAAAAGCTGCGCCAATACGGTTGGCAGGTGTTGCCTCATGCTCCCTACAGCCCGGACATGAGTCCACCAGACTTTGACTTATTCCCAAAGTTGAAACAACCTATGCGAGGCCGTCGTTTTCCCTCTCTGGAAGAGCTTTCTGCTGCAGTTACCCAAGCCATTTGACAGATAAACAAAGATGGTGTCCTGGATGGAATAGTAAAGCTTCCCACACGTTGGGACTCAGTCACTGAGAAGCAGGGGGACTATACTGAAAGACTGTAAAGAGATATTAAAAAAAGAATAAACATGGACGTAAACAAAAAATTGTGGCCATTATTTCTGAAATGACATACATATACAATAAGCCTCAATTGAATTTGGTCTTACGGATCTTTGAATCATCAGTGATAGATAGATATCTCATCTTAGTCTTATGGATCAGTTTTTAACCATTCAGAGACAGAGAAGCATGAGATGTAATAGCAGTTGCAATAAAGTAAAAAACATTTATCAAATAAAAATATTAAACTGACATATGCAGTATCTGAAACAAATTCTACTATAAGACAAAAAATATAGGAACACTTGAGAGATTTGCTTAATACATATTATATAAATGTTTTGAGTGCAATATGTTTCCTAACTCTGACATCAAGCTTATTTAGCAGTTATTTCAAATGTTTAAACTTGAAAATTCTGAAGTACATCTTATAAATATTATATGATAGGGAATATATTCATGCATAATTTTTTGTAACAGGATAAAGCATATATTTGGCATGAGGAAGAAGCACATGTGAAGTGGTCTGAAAACAGCAATTCATGTCTAGTCCAATATGAAATCTTGTAAGGTCAAAATCAATATACTTATAAATCTTCTAAACGAGTTTAATATCCAGCTCAGATAACTTTTAATTTCTGAGTAGTGTAATTTTTCAGCTGAGTCAACAGCTCTCACAAAGAACCAGCATACAAACAGCAGTGGGGAGAGAGCATGATTTACAAAATTATAGGTATAAGTTAAAATATGTTTTGAAATTCCTATACGCAATAAAAAGTATTGTGCCCCTCCCACTTCCTAAGATATAAAAGGTTAAAAAGCTGCTGAATAATTAAAAAATGTGTGCAGTTTAACCTTAGACCATGAAGATAAATTGCATCTATACAATTTTCTTTATACTGAAGCTTACATAATTCTGATATTTTACAACCACAACCACCACCACCTTCATCACCCAACAATAACAACTACAACAGTAGCAGCAGCCACAACAATAACAATAACAATAACAACAACAACAATCAGCAACAGCAACCACAACTGCCACCACCACCCTTTTCTGGGAAGCACAGTGCTCATGAAGCTACCTTGATATTATGTAAACATGGTACTTTTGCATACTTTCTTCTCCTTAAACTCTATTTTATTATTACAATAAAGATATTTTCATGTTTGTCATATTTAAGTGAACTGTGCTGCTCTACAAGACTTCCTGTAGCGGTTAGTGTTCAAAACAGAATGGCACAATATATAACTTTATACTTCCAAAACACACCTTCATTGTATAATTTTCAATTTTGTCTATCATATAATTAAAAAATGCACCTACACTCAGTTTTCTGCTTATTAGTGATATCTTTAACAACAGTAAGAATAATGTAGCTATAAAAATGTCTGAACCCTGACTACACACTTTGTTATATACTGATCAAATGTTGAATACAGGACTCCAAATACTGTAAACATCTTGCAACTTGATGTCACAAACATTACGCTGAATGATGTTACAAGAAATTTAAATGAATGGAAAATATTTTTTTAGATGCTGAAGAAGTATTCTGAGATGCTTCACTTCTTTTATTGCATAGTACACTGAATGACTGTGAACAGGCATCTGATAAAACCTGCATGAAATAGGAGAAATTGATATTATGCACTAACTTGTGAATATTCCTTATATACAGGCACAAGAGTAATACAATACAGGTTACAAAACTTTAAACAAACTGTTACAGTACTATGAGGTAGGGTGATCCAGTTTCAAACCACTGAGGGGCCTACATTAGCAACCTATCCAAGAGTCATATTACAACAAATATATTTTTTCCAAAATAACAACACAAATATATGTCAGGTTGAGGGTGTTTGAAAATGGTTTGTTACTCTGTATCAATATTGCTGATTATGGGGGTCATACTAATTCCGTAATTTTCTAAGATATTTATTAGAGGTCATGCAAATAATAACTCAAGTATTACAAAGAATTTTTAGCAAGAACTTTTATAAAGTTTCCATGACAAGATTCATGGTCTCTTCTAAAGAGGAGAAGAGCAATAATGTAAATTTTGGGGAGAAGAATGATACTTTCACAGGTTTTGCAACACCAACTGCTGGGCTGCATGTGCCATGGCACTGACAGTGGTCTATAAGATAATATCATGATATGACATACAGTAGGAATCATAGTAAGCTGTGATTCAGATTACAGGACTATGGAAGTTGTACTGGCTTCTCTTATTACTAGTATTTTGTGTTCCTGGAACTCTATTAATATGGGCAGAGTGAGTCATGGAAAGTATTTCTCTGATAGAATGAATTATTTGCTACATTTTTTACTCTCACAGCATGTGGTGTAACAATTTAATGCAACTTTATCACTCATATCATCATTTACTATGATACTGAGAAGCAGTTTAATTTTAGAATGAAAATATTTATTGATTTTTTGATGGAAAGGACTGTGTTATTTAAAGTAAATTATCCAGGCTGTCTTGTAACATGTAATAATTTTACTATAGGATTCTGATGATGGTGTATAATACACTGATATGTTGGGATTTTGGACTTCATCCATCGTCCTGGTTTTTAAGATAACAAATAAAAACACAACGTTTCGGAAACTGGATCTGTTTCCGTCCTCAGGTGAAGGAAAAACCTATTCAGTTGGGTCCCTTAGAAAGAGCTAGCCTCCATCACCAGTGATGGAGGCTAGCTCTTTCTAAGGGACCCAACTGAATAGGTTTTTCCTTCACCTGAGGACGGAAACAGATCCAGTTTCCGAAACGTTGTGTTTTTATTTGTTATCTTAAAAACCAGGACGATGGATGAAGTCCAAAATCCCAACATATCAGTGTAATAATTTTGTATAAAGAATTATATAGCAGTAGGTAAGAACAATACTTCAAACATTTGTCTTATGGTGCACAGCAATTCATTCAAAGTAGAATTCTTCAGGTGTATGAATGACAAGAGATAATAGGGACTTATATCAAATTTTTAACACAACCTTCAATTGAATAGAAGTAACATATACTTTTGATTAAACTCTTCACGCAACACAAGAGTAAAATGTTTATTAAATGAGATCTAAAAAATAAGTAGGACATGATAACATTCCTCAGGAAAATTATATAATATATGGTTTCGTTCAATACATTATCAAAACTGTTATTAGTATTCATAATCTGCTAAGGTTTATGCCACATTACCTGATTAACAACTTCTTTTATGAACATAAAGGTGCCACCCGTCCACTCCAGTTTTCATGTTACGAAAATGTTTGGATTAAAATTATTTACAAAGTTTAATTTTTTGTTTTTCTTTTACATTATATTATATTTAGGCACTTAAAGACTGCAAATAAATAATTCATAATATCTAAAAGATGTACGTGCTACAACATAAACCTTAACACTTCATTTTCTAAAACCCATTTTATTCACTTAGTCATTGTTTACTTAATGATGCTGTTAACAGCATTAAATGGTAGGATGATTAGTGAATAATGAATTGAAAAGTAAGTGCAAGGAAATGGTTACAGCCAAATTTGAAGCATTATCCTGGAGAGGCTGAGGAAAACAATGAAGATCCTCAGTCAGGATAGTCAATGTTCTGGTTGAGATCTGATATGAGCATCTCCAGAACAGAAGACAGAAGCATTACTGCTTCAGCCAACTTGCATGGTCTCTACAATATAATAGCATCTATTTTAAACACACATTTTATCCTTACTTACTTACTCATGGAGCTGAGCCCTTCTGGAGGAGCCGCCAATTCAGCAGCTACTCAAGTATTTCCCAGCATTTTATGGAACCTGAAGGTTCATTACCATGTTCACAAGAGCCCTCCACTGGCCCCTATCCTGAGCCAGATCTATCCAATCCATACCATCCCATCCTATCTCTCTAAGATCCATTCTAATATTGTCCATCCACCTTCGCCTTGGTCTTCCCTGTGGTGGCTTACCTTCTGGCTTTCCCACCAACATCCTACTAATATGCATATCCACAAATCACTCTAAGAGGATTTCTCCTCTGACAAAAGGAAAATCCATTAGGACTGCAACCATTACCAATGAAGGCTTAAAGCTGAGATTTTGATTTCCTGTGTGTAACATACCTAATGATTACATCCAACAGACATTCAGTCACATTGTTTATGAATTATATGGGAGTCCATCAGTTAAGAACAGTTCATGGTCTAAGGCTGATGCTTACCTTGTAAGTAAATGGTGAGTGTTCTTAACTTGCATCCTTAACACACAGAAGGCACACAAACACACAGACATAAATACAAGAACGAATATAGTTGTGCAACACAGTAATATCACGGCAATGTACCAACCATAATATTGGTCATGCGTGTACATCTTTGGATCTCTTCTGATTTTTTCCATTTAACAGAGAGAAGAAAGACTAAGATTGATTATATTTGAGTCATCAGTTCTGAAGTTTCTATTTGTGTAAGTATAATAAATAAGTGTTATTTCCTTGATATGTAGGGTCACAGCTAGTTCTATTCATGTACTGTAATCATGAGTTATGACCAGAGTTTTTCCAAGCACTACTAAATATTAAGAACGAGTTGAGATTTCCTTCTGGCAGTTGTATTATCTAAAATGGGAGCATCATTTTCATGCTAGTAACTCATAACATTCAATTCTTTAATGACGTTAGCTCATCATCTGCACATGAAGAACAAAATTATGTTGCAGTGATGTCCGTCTTGTGGTTTTCCACACATCATTCTAGAAATCAGAACAGGCATCTGAGTTTCCAAAATGAAACCTTCCTTATGACTAACTGTGTTCTTAACATTATTTATTTTAACTTTCCATACACCTTTGCAATGATCAGAGATACTGTACACCAGTACTATTCTTGTAGGATTTGAGGTTTTCACAGTGGTGACTATGAAGAATGCCGTCTTCTGGAATGTGGCACTGTGTAGATCTTGCTAGCATCCGCTAACCCCTTACTTATGCTGGTTCCTCTTTCACAGATTTTTCTACCTTGAAGATGGAGGTGATACGTTCCTCCAAAACATTGGTTCACACAAGATCTACATGGCGCCACATCCCAGAAGATGGCATTCTTCAATACTATTCTTAACACACATTTGATTGCATCTTAGATTATAGTAAATTCTGTATCATGACAATAAATTAAGAACACCATTTTTTTTCAAGCCACAGTACCATTATTACAGAACCGTTGGGGAAAAGCTACTATTACGAAAATTCCAAATCAGTCTGCACCCAAATTTCTATATGATTTATACTGGTGCACAACACTTGGGCTAGATTAAAGGTGTCATAGGCTTTCATAATATTCTAAGCATAGATCTTCTACTCTAGTTTCCAAAGACATTGAAGCAATCAGTTTCTACTATATGTAAAAGGAGTAAAATTTAATGGCTGCACCAGATACCCTTTCACACTGCCCCATTCTTGCTATACAGTTATGGAAACACTATTTATGCTTGCCCTTCTACCCCTATACAAGCAGTCACCTAAGTTCTTGACCCAGATGGCTGCCTCATCTGTTGCACTGTAAAATTCTGATACCATTCTATGCCATGTTATATCATTCTGTTTCACATTATGTCATACTACTGTATGTCATCCTGGAGTCTGAGAGTGCACACACTCAAGACTGAATAATGCACAAGCTCAAAGCTTTCCTAAAATGAGGGCTATAGGTGAGTGAGACTTGACCGTGAATTGTAGAAAGACACTTGACATTGAGACCATCAAGGAAGTACATGATCAAAGACCTTGAGGGAAACACCAAGAAAAGTTGGAGATCCCCATGGCAGTAGGCCACTGGAGGAAAGGTTTCGTTACTCAACCTATATACAGACTAGACAAGCTGCCTAACATTCCACAAAACCATGGTCCTATACTGGCTACAGGCCAACAGTTAGAAAATAAAGATCTACAGAGATACAGGTATTGCACTGAATCTTTTCTCTCTCTCTCTCATACATGTCATTTGAATATGGATACTGATTTAGCAGACTCTCTAAACTATATACTGTGCCACAAGGTGGAAGTATGTTCAGACCATACAGCTAGTTAGATACAAGTGCTTTACATTTGGTAGAGATATAAATTCTGAATAACATGAGTTTAGACTATTGGACTTAATGGGAATTCTGATATCATTTTTAGAAGCCACATATTAGCTAGTTGTGGGATTAATTCTTGCATGAAATAAATGATTAGCTAAAAATCAGAGCAGCTTATACTACTCTACATACAACAGCAAAGAGATACCTACATATTAATTTGTTTTATACTTCTCTTTGTTCAAGTGAAAGCAGAGTTTAATGCTTCCTTTTCACGTGCGTGGTGGGGTGTGTGTGTGTGTGTGTAAATTCTGAGACAGCAAAGAGTGTTCTATGTATTTCCTGGTAAATTTGTACTCAGATGTCCTGTCCTTGTTTATTCCATTTGGATGTATCTTTTACCGTTAATCTTGACTTTTAATGGATATACCCAGGCCATTATATGAAAATCCTATGTGTTCTCTGGGAAGGTGGGCCTCTTCACCTTTGGTGTTATTCATGTACCTTGGCTGTACTGTCGGAATTAAAGATGTTTCAAGGATTTACACAGGATGTGTAAATAAAACCTCTGGTGATGACCAGAGGCAATCCTTAGTATTTCCAAGGCTATAGTTTTAGACATTCGTAATTTGGCAACTTTGTATTATTGTTCTGAGGTTCAGTCATCACATAGTTCCCTTCCCTATCTCAGAGAAGAATGTATGATTCATACTGTTTTGCACTACTCTTGCAGTGAGACAACACAGTGTTTAAGAGGCTGTGGAACACAAAAGCATAGATGAACAAGTCAACAACACACAAACAGAAAGAATTTACAATTTTAAATTTTCCCTTAAAAACATCCCTACTGGTATCTGCCCAAGGTATTACACTTATACTTTAACAACCCTTATCAAATTTTCACAGATTTAAAATAAACTGCAAATTGGAAAAGGAAAGAAATTAAAAATAAGTTATTCTGAATAAAACAGTAACTGATATGTGAAACGTGTACAAAATTTCAGTTTGTGCCACATAAAATACTAGCCCAAAAATGTACATTGCTAACAACATTATTAACTACATCAGATACTATACACAAAAACATGTACTCTTGTCTGAATAATATTTATCAGCATTTCATTCTTTCGTGTCTCTTAACTAGAACAAATGCTGTTTGTACTGCAATGGCATATACAGGTATGGACATACATTATTTCACTTTAATTGTTTATCACACCTCACAGAGCTGGGAAGTACTATGTTGGCAATCTGAAGGTTTCAAACAACTAACACACTCCATGGTACACCATCATTTTTGTGAAGATATGTTCAGCCTAGTCACGAAATACTCTGACCCTTATAGAACCCAAAGATTCATTACCACATTCACAAGAGCCTGCCACACCCTATATTCTGAGTCAAATGATCCTAGGCCACAACCTTAAGCCCTTTTTCTTGAAGATTCACTTTAATATTATCTTCCCATCTATACTGAGATTTTCTAAGATTCCTTCTAGTATTCTAACAAAAGGTTTTAAGTTGTTTGTTATTTCTTGAGATCTGGAGTACTGGAGAACTTACAATTCCCTGTTCTAAAATGATAAAGTCTACATATTTTTCCATTTTGTTATTCAGTATCTGCTGCTTCCTGCATGCCTGTGTTGTTCTAAGTTACTAGTCACAGATCATCAGATTTTTTTTAGATCTTACGTGTTCCAAGATATTACTTTTGTAGGCAATGAACACTCACTGCAGAATCTTTAGCCACTGCCTTTCATGATTCTCCACATTACAATCAAATGTCGGGTGACTTTGTTTTGTTTAGAATGATGTAACTTTTAAATCCTAATAGCATGCATATCTTTCTGTGTTTTAGGGTAGCAACCAAACTCAGACTGCCAACAGCAAGACTTCATATACAGACCAAAACCAGAGAAATATCCTAGAATCTAACCTGTATCATTACCCAAGACATTTTACATGTTGCTGCTGTATGTGAATTTTGAGAAAAGAAACCTATTCTATGAAATAAGGTGAGAATACTGTTTGAAGACTACATAACCTGTGTGAAGGGAAGCTTTCATACACAAATTAAAGTATCCATCATGGCATGCAAATCAAAATATACTTCACTTACCCTATACTCTGGAATGGGTTTTGTCAATAAACTCACAACTACAGCCAGAACAATAGTTGTCCAGAAGAGCATCATTGCAAAGTACATGTAATGCACCTGTAATGAGAAAAACAAGAAATACTGGGAAGAACAAATCACCTACTTTTTTTTTATATGACATGGCCCACGTAGGAAATGACATATCCAACAACCAGGCCATTGCCTAGCAAGGGCAGGGGTGAAACACATATAGACACATAGAGACAGGGAAAGTAGGCTACCAAAAGAGGAATGGCTGGAGGCAGGGTTTCCTCTGCAGTTCAACCCAGAGTTACGTAAAGAGAACAGCCCTCTGCTCAGGACTGTGGTTAGCAGTCGGTCACAGCATGTAGAAACCCAAGAGCTGAAAACCTCATTATTAAGTCACTGCCTAGCAACTGCCAACTCCATAACTCTTTTCTGACTGCAGTATTCCAGCTTTCAGGTAACATGTCACATATACAATATGGCATTGCATAGGCTGTCTCTTCTGGCTCCACTCTTCCAGCATTCAGGAGTTGAGGAGAGATACACAGACACACAGAGAGCAAGGCAATCTTATAAGCCTCCTTAGTTTTTCAAAAGAAGGACAGCAGGCTAAAAAATGGATTCAAGTTTATTTATAGCACAGAGTAATAATAAGCAGGTTCACACTGTGATAATCCATCTGACTTGCTTGCTAAAGTATTTGTTTTAAAATAAAGCTATTAATAAAGAACCCTACATTGGATTTAATACAATTCTTACACCCTACCAGAAAAGTACAACAAATATGCCATAATTACTTCCATTCAGATCCCCTGCCTATTGGTAAGTTATAATCATGTGCTGCTGCTGTCCGAGGATATGGTTGTTTTCACAACAGGGAGCTAAAATTTTAAGAGAAGAATAACATTCAAATCAGGAAATAAATTAGAAGATACAAAGTGAGATTATTGAGGACATGAATCATACCCAAAGTCTCTACTCCAATACCTGACCACTGCTCTAATAGTCTTGGTTAGTGCACAAACTGGCAGGAGTATAAAGAAAATTTCATAATATCCTTGGAAGTTTTCTATTAGATCTGTGGTAAGAAACAGGATGCAGAGAATCAGTAAACAAAAACATTCCATTTTTATACAACCTATGCCTACATAATATTATAGTGTTTGATCATCCAATATTCCAAACAGAACAACACAATATTTTGGAAACTGGTTCTGTTTCCAACTTCAGGTAAAAAGTTTGAAGCCATATTCAGTTTGGTGAATGGGTTAATCTCAGTCACACGTAGCAGTTCTGTCTGAAATATTAGTAATAATCTATTAGACTACAAAATGTTACATCCCAGAAAACTATAATCTTAATATTCACTGCAGTAGGAGCCTCAAATTTCATACTGGTAGAGTTACATAAATTTTTCATTCACACCATTAGCAAAGTAATGATTCATCTCTGCTGGAAAGTGTGCTGATTTGACTGACAGTCACAAATTCAAAGTTGTGAATACAAAGATAGCATTTCCTCTCCCACTCTCCAAAGAATTCCTTTATGCAAACTAACAGAGTGGATGACACAAACAAGAATCTAGATTTCTAGAAAAACTTGATAGCAGGACCAGGAGATCCTAGAAAAAGCGAGTGGCATATTACAAGCATATTAGACCCTGTTTATTCAGTATGTTCCTGGTTTCATCATCACATTTTTGTGGCCTAAGGAAGTTATTAACCTCTTCCAGCATGGATTTGTAATATTTGATTCAGTTTTGAGCAAATAAATGTGAACAATTATGTTCCACACACACTGCAACTTTGTTTATACATAGCCTGTCAAACTTTCTGTAATAGCATATGAAGTCCGATGTCTCACTTTTTGCTAGTATTTTATTGAACAAAATACATGACATTGATATTTTATTTTAAACTCTAACATTCTGTTTATATTTTACTTTAATGCTTAACCTTCTGATTATATTTTATTACATCACACAGTTTATTCATGAATACATATCATTACAGTATGTTTCCCATTCAAAGTTTAGTTCAACCACTGCAGATTCACTGAATGTGCCACTATCAAGAAACATATTTCCCATGTCGGATGAGAGTTTACTACTTTGCAGTCTCATGTACAGCATGTTAAAATCATTTTTATGTTCTCATATACTGTACATAGTGTGACAAAGTACTAAGGCAACGAAAAAATTTATCTTGATACAGTCAACTCTCAATTATCCGGGGGCGGATAAGCCGATTTGCGGCCTAACTGGGGCTACCAGGGCTTTTTTGAGGCTTATATGTTGTTTAAGATTCATTCACTTTTGTATCACATGGTGAGTTGTAACACTATTTTCGTACTAGTGTGAACCGAGCTCTGCATTTTTTGGTCCCGCTATGCTAACACAATATTCTAGGGTAGGGGTCAAAGAATGCAAGGATTTGTGGAAAGTTTCAAGGACAGATACACTGCTCCAGTTGGTCTCTTTGTATCGATCTTCAAGTGCGTTAGCAAAATGTCAGGGTGTAAAAGGAAGCGTGTTGTGTTAAGTATTCAACAGAAACTCGTGTGAGCCGGGCTTCAAAATGTTAAGCAGTGATGAAACCGTAAGTTCAGCGGGGGTGCAGCCAGAAGAGTGGGAAGAAAGTGAGAATGAGGAAGAGGTGGACAGTGCTACTAGTAAGAAAATATCACATGGTGCTGCTCTTAATCATTTGGAATCCTTACTAGACTATCTTGAGAGTGAAGAGAACAGTTTATTAAGTGACAAGCTAATATTACGTAGGCTTCTTACGGATATCCGTAAAAAGGAAAATTCCACGAAAAAGCAAACGACAATATTAATTTTTTTTAAGTGTTAAGTGTGAATATTCGTAAAAAGTGTTGGATGTTGTTGAACACTGTGATTGAAATAACTAATTCACACTTCAATATAATGTAAAAAAGTATTAACTAGGCCATGAGATGACATAAAAATGAGGTTGAGTAAATTTAAATACAGGTAGGCCTATAGTATTATGAAGGTACAGTATTACAGTACTACTTTTAATAACATTTGTCTTAACCGGGTTTTCGATTAATCATGATTTCCATGCCCACCATTATCCCGGATAATCGAGAGTTGACTGTATTTTGATGGCTTTACATGTTTTCACAGCCAGAGATGAGAAGAGCATCTAGGCAGCCAATCCTTATTGTGTTTGTTGTGCCGTGAAGGCCGACTCCCAGTAATATGTTAAAAGAGTATTTAACTTTTTGTATTTTAGGGGAAAATGTTGGTTAGGATAGAATTATTTTTGGGAAATACTTGTAAGACGTACGAAAGAGGATGTAAGAAGGGTAAGAAACTTCAAGGAATTTCTGCATATGGAGTTAGATGGCCGTTAACCTTTGACGCGTCGATGCCTTGTCAGCAGATTGACGTTGAATGTATATCAAACTGCTAACTACAGAATTTACACTTGAGTGACAGGAGGGACGTTTGCAGGTAAAAGTGTTAGCCAAATGGTCTAGCAGTAGAAGGGGTGTGTCCACCCTAAGGATCCCAGCCAACCACTTGGGACAAGACATCATTATAGGCGGGCTTACACCCTCCGGGAAAGTAATGAGCTAGCATGAATAAAGGTATATAACCCGGAGAGCAAATTATTATCAGAATTATTCAAACAGTAATTTTGGCCCATTTGCGGCCGAAGGCCATGTCAGAATGGGCACCGACTAGACACCAGGCAACGCCATCCATCTGCAGACTCAACAAGTAAGTGGAACTACTCTTATCGCCATGCTTAATAAGTGTGATATTATTAAAGTGTAACCCCTCCAATCAGACTTGAGTTAGGAACATTACAACAAGTGTACAGGGCGTAAGAGTGATCCAACGGAGTGATGCAGAGGTAGATAGGTGTAATATAGAGGCTGCAGAGGGGGTGTCTAGCGGCAGGGATGTGTATATATATATATACACAAGATATA
Source organism: Cryptotermes secundus (assembly GCF_002891405.2). Classification (NCBI taxonomy): domain Eukaryota; kingdom Metazoa; phylum Arthropoda; class Insecta; order Blattodea; family Kalotermitidae; genus Cryptotermes; species Cryptotermes secundus. The sequence goes on from NW_019727091.1 coordinate 493,048, forward strand.
TATAGTGGTTGAGTAGAACAGGAGAAAGAGGAGACTAGCGACCCGCAACTGGGTGACAAGAGAGAGAAAGATGAGGTCCAAGAATTGTCTAAGACAGTGTAATGTGTAACCCGACACCAGTTGGCTCTTTGTGATAGTACCAAAATGTATATAACTGTATATTGCTTGTTTATACTAATAAAGGGTAGCACAGGGTGAAGATGTGGGTTTCTGTTGTTGTGATTTCCTCCCTTACCACATTTCGCACCTGCGCCCTCCAGCCAAGCCCGGTGAACAGTGTGCCCTTAGCCAGTGAAGCAACGATAGAGGAAGTAATTCAGTCGTTTCCTTAGCCCTACCCCTGTGACTGCAGTACAGAAGGTGACAGCGGGGATACCTCCACGCCCCCCTGTCACAACGGTATAACAGGTGGCATAACAGTGTTACATGATTTGGCATAATATTACTAAATAATAGCCTTTACCTTGGAAATGATTAGTGGGCGAGTATCTTCTTCATAGCAGCGAGGCTCTGGGAAACAAAAATCCAATGTCATTCGAGTAAGTCCGATAAAAAGGCCAGTAATCAGACCCCAAAAGGCACCCTAAAAAATAAAATTTTAAATTAATAAGAACCTTCAGAGACTACTGAAGTGCATTTCTAGGACTCTGTCATACTGCCACATACAAGGGCTATTCAGAAAGAAATTTCCATTTATTTTAGGCAACAAATATAGGAGTAGAGAAGAGCTCACACATGCAAGGTAGCATCACATGAATCATTGTCTTGTAAACCATGACATAACTGGTCATCTAGTGTTTGTTCTTGTCTCTGCAGAGTTATGGTGTGTCCTGCGATTGATAGTACCGCCAGCTGTGAAATTAGCGCTGTTATCCACTTTCTTCACACTAAGAACATTGGTGCTGTGGAAAGGAAATCTATTGAGAATTATGCACAGTTGATGGTAAAAATGTAATAAGTAAAGGAACTGTCAGACAGTGGTGTAGAATGTTCAAAGATGGGCAAACAAATGTTCATGATGAAGAGCTAAGTGGTTGGACATCTGCAGTAAGAGATGATTCTTTTCAAAGTGAAAGACGGCACTTCAAAATTTCAGAAATTTCGTGTGAATTTTCACAAATTTCACATGCTCTTCTCTGTGAGATTACCACAGTCAGAATAGGCTATCACAAGTTTTGCATAAGATGGATTAAAAAATGCTCACAGGCACATACAAACTGCAGTGAATGGCTTGGGCTTTGACTTTTTAGAGTGATACCATGAAGATGACGATGAATTTCTCAATCACATCATATGAGTAACAGAAAATGAAACCTGGGTTTCATTTGTGAATAATGAAACCAAAGAGTAGTCAAAGTAGTCCTCAGGATTCTATCAATCTATTAGTTTCTTCCAACTTTCAAACTTTTTTAGGAAATTAAGCTATACTGAACAAAAATGGACCTATTTTAAAACTACATATTCAGCAAAAATGTAATACATGTAATATAATTATGTAATACATAATCAGTGAGACTGAAACATTTAGTGTTTTTAATTTTATATAATAAACATATTGACTCACTGGTACATTCACTACAATCACTTATTATATATTACCCAAAATGTGTGTTGGGCCAGTACAGAAACCTTGACTATATACATTCACAACAGGACGCAAAAAAACAAACAAACAAACAAACAAACAAACAAACAACAACAACAACAACAACAACAACCTACTGCTTTAAAGGCTGCCCAGGTCTTCATATTCTAACTAGTTGTTTTTGGAGTCTAATATCATTTATCCTCCTAGCATGTTCTAACAGTTTCCTTTCACTTGTAATTTTGGTTTGATTGGGCCGACATTAGTTCTTAAAAAATAGCATTCATTTTTTATGGTCTAATGAAAGGGATCCTATGGTGCATCTCAAGAATTCCATCCCTGTTACCTTTAGTCTTCCTATATCGCTCTCTTAATAACCCAAAGTAAATACCCTATTACAATTACAGTCTTCTGGGATGTCATGCCACATAATCTCATAGGTAGGTACCAGGTACCAATACTAGTGGAACCTGTTGCTTCTATATTCATGGTCTTATTCTGAAGATGGGAACAACAGGTTGTTTCAGACCACTGGTACCTGCCTACCAAACTACACAACATCACTTTCCAGAAGTCCATAACTTTAACTTTCGCCACTACAAGAACCTCAAATCTCACACCTGTTATCATATTTTCTCTCATTCTTTACATTTAACTAAGTAGGAGTTACACACGTGTATCCATACCTTTTCATTCACACGAGGCCATGTGAGAGCAAGACAGTAGATCGCAGCAATAGGAGGAGCTAGATAGGCACCAATCGACTGAATGTAGATATACAACTGACCGCCCTGTGTCTTCTGAATAATTGGAATCCATACGATGGATATAACAACCAAAACTGCTGTAAACACTCTGCAATGAGCCAATCAACAGAACTGTAGCATCATGATTTGTATTCTCAGCCCAAACATCAACTCTAGAGTTTTGGCCAAGTTTCAGAAAAACTATATCAACAAATGATGTACAGCATATGTGAGAAAAGTTGTATCTTAAAATGAAATAATAAAATACTTTATAATATTTTACTGTATAACAAAGAAAGGCATATTACGATCAGTCAAAATTTGCCATCCCCTTCAGCAGCATCTGACCCATTAACCCAACATGAATATGCATCACTTTTAATTGCAAAGCAAGATTACTATTCATAGGCATATTCTGAGATGAATAAAGTAATGCTGGGAATAGAACATTACAAGAAGTACCCTATCTAACAGATGGTCAAATTCTCTCCCCATTTATTAAATTGACTGCTGCTATCTAAATTACATAAATGTATCTTGACATAAACTTCCTTACTCTGCAACCACCCAAATTCAGGTTCACAGATGAAGCCCCAGTGTATGGACTAATGTGCTGCCTGGTTCAGGCAGTGACTGATAAGTAAGGAACGAAGGTGGAATGCTGATTAGTAGGTTCAAATTGAGGAAACATGGGGCAGAAAAACCTCATTCAGTGCCATTTCTTCCACCATAAATCTCATGTGAGGTCACGCAAGACTGAACCCAAGGCTCTGTGGTGAGAAGTGAGCATCTAACCGCCTGACATATGGCACAGTGTCACAAAATAATTGTTAATCATAGGTGAAATCTTATGAAATTAAATGGATATAACAAAATATAGAATGCCATATGCACTCTCATGTATCTGCCATAATAAAATTGGTATGCTGATGAATGACTGGATCAATATTTTATGCTCCTGCTTTAAGAGAGACAAACATAATATTTATCACAACATGTCACGCCTGTATCACAAGCAGAAAATTTAATATTACTATTACATTCTCTATTTAAAAAATATTGTTAATTTTAAGATGTCAGATGACAAACACTTCACCATATAGCTACAAGGAGCATGCCAGTGCACACTTTCTATGCTGTGGGTCAAGCACCACTTTCCACATTGCTCAACCCACAGCACAGAAAGTCAAGGGTTCTACACTATATAGCCTCAATACTGATAGTATTATTAAAAACCCAACTTTAAAAAGTAAATTAATAAAAACATGCCAGTACCTATTTCACAGGTGAGCCTGTGTTTATGGCAAGAGAAAGCTCACTCGAGACAGCAAAAATACTGAACCAATTCATGAGTTCAGAATTTAAGACTGAAAAGGGACAGAATATGTTTCAATTACCAGGAATAGTAAGAGAGATACTGTTTCATAACATTTCAATTTCTTTCAATATTATAACATCGTCAACCAAAACTTATTTAAAACATATTTTAAAATATGTATAAGAAAGAACAAAATTAAATACCTTAAGTCCACTGTAACTAAATTATAATCTGAAGACAAATTTTATCATGTAAAATAAAAGCAAATTTTTAAATTAAACAATATAAAGTTTCAACAATTTAATTAACATTTCTGTACAAAAACTTGTTTTTATCAAATTACACAGTATCTAAGATAAACAATTCCTTGACATGAAGAAAAAAATTCTGACACTTCTTTAGATTACCTAATACAAATTCCCGTTCATATACAACTTTTGTTATCTTGTAATGATTTTCTTTTCCATAATTAAAATTAAAAATATGCTCCGAAGCACTATTCGCCTGGTTATAATAATGTTTAATTTTAAACACCACCTCAACAATGAAATAAATACATAAAATAACACTTATTAAATGTCCCAGGTTGCTTGCTTAAATTTAAGCTTATTTCACTCTGGAACTTACCTTGAAGCAGATAATGCCAAGCCAAATGGCTTTCAAAAATTTCAAATTGGACCCTCAAATATATTTGGAAGTGAATATTCCTTCTTTTTACAAGAATTCTTCAGAAGTTAGTTTTAAAACTAGATTACAAACTAATATACCAATAATGTCACCTTAGTAATAACAGGAAACTTACCCTAAAACATGCCCCATGGATGCATCAGTGACCTTTCCCAATAAATTTCAAGTAGTTGCCACTTAAAAGAGGAAGTTTTAAAGTGTGCTAACAGAGGTTATATAGTCTCTTAGCTTTTAAAATCTGCTAAGTACACATGTTAAAATAAATGTGCAGCAGATGAGATATAATCAGTGGTGTCATCCAGCAGGCTTGCACAAGTTGAGTAGAACCTGTTTCTGGAAGTCTGGTTAATGGCAAATTTGGTGGTTAGAAGAATTTTAAAAGCATGAAGATAATGTGAAATTAGAACAATGGTATGTAGATATTACACAGATCACTGAGACACATGATAAACACATTCGTATGACAACAAATATGAAGAATGTATGGGATGTAATCATTTATGAATTTTGGTTCTTCTGAAAGCACACAATTTTGCCTCCTATTTCAGAGCAGCAGATATCTGTTTCAGTCTATGTGCTACAGACTCAAGGACAAGGGTATGGCAGTTCAATTTATGATGACTCATTACACTGACTTGACTTAGTATTATGTGCCTCGGTACACTGACAAACAGAATGTAAGTTCAGTATATTTCACACCCACTGCAAAATCATCACTTCCTGAAATAAGCTTATTAATAAATGAACAGTTTGAACTACCATAAAATCTACCTTCCCTCTGTCTATGTTTTGATTGCTGAAAATCCATGTTGAAAACATGAATTTGGAAACATTTAGAAAGACTTCCAGTCACATATTGGCAACTGACTATCATTTTATTACAGAGGCCTAAGGAACTTCTTAATGTGTAAATAGATAATTAACCAGTTGCTAAACCCTGGGTTCCAGTCGGTGCTTAATCTTCCAACTGGAAACAAGTGGCTTAATACTGAGAGTGATGTTGGAAAATTGAAATGAGATATCTGGGGAGTTCCATGACTCCTCCTCTGCAACCAAGAAATCTCTCAGGCAATGAAATATTATGTTAATATTTTATAGCAATTTCACATTCTTTGTGTATGACTAAATTGGTATGCACATTATTTTAAATACACTGAATGATACGATGATCTGGCAGTACTAACCTAGCAATGAAACAACAAGGGAGTGTAACTAGCTTTCTCACTGGTAGGCCTATGAAGCTTAAAGATTGTGAAGTAAACAGCTATTTAGTGTCTAGCAGTGAATCAGAACTGTTAAGAGTATAAATCAGCTTCTCTGTTCACTGATACAAAAATGGTTAGCTGCAAAACAGAAACAGTTTGTCAATTTGGTCAGAAAAGCAATACGAATATTTCATGCCTAAGTTCTCTTGACTAACAGATACTGACAGTAAGAGTTGGTTGTAAAGCATGTGCTCGACTATGTCCCTGAATGTGGATGCAGAAAAGCATATTCATCTCTCTCCTGAGTGCAGAAGTGATAAACTTCTTGCCCACAGATCACCAAACACAAGCATCCATGCATAAGATACTTAATGCAAATTCATTATCATTGTCACATGTTAACACTGTACAAATATTAAGAGAAATCTAAGAAGATGAAATAGCTTCTGCAGTTAATAAAACTGATAAAAAGCACTACTCTTCAACTGCCTAATCCAAGGAGTCAAATCCTTCATGAGAAGCCAAAAGTTGCTCAGCTACTCAAGAATTTCTACAGAATTTTATGGAACCTGAAAGTTCATTAAAGTGTTCACAACGGCCTGCCACTGGTCCCTATCCTGAGCGATATTAATCCATTCCAAACCTCCCATCCTATTTATCTAAGATCCATCTTAGCACTATTCTGGCATCTGTGTCGAGATCTTCCTAGTGGTCTCTTTCCTTCATGTTTCTGCACCAAAATTCTATATTCATTTCATGTATCTCCTGTGCATGCTATATGCCCTGCCCATCTCATCCCCTTTGGCCCAATAACTCTTAATTATATTTTGCAAGAAGTACAAATTATGAAGCCACCTATCATGCAATTTTCCCCAATTTCATATTATTTCAGCCCTCTTTTGCCCAAATATTCTCCCGAGCACCCTATTCTGAAACAACCTCAGTCCATGTTCTTCCTTTAATGTCAGAGACACAGTTTCACACCCATACAAATCTCCCAAAAATTACAATTTTTGTAAGAAAACCTGAAGGAAAGAGACCGCTATGAAGACTTAAGCATAGATAGGAGTACAACATTAAAATGAATCTTAGGGAAATGGAATGGGGGGTTTGAAATGGCCTCATCTGGCTCATGATAGGGTCCAGTGGCATACTCTTGTGAACCTTCAAATTGGCTTCTCAAGGACAACTCAGTTTCGTAGCGTTAGTTCAGCATAAGGTAAAAGGGCCTTTAGCTTAATGAACAGTACAGTCACTAACATAACAGCAGAGCTATTACACAAAGCTTCAACTGGTTCTGATGCAACAGCATCAGAAAGAAAGTGAAACAAGAATATCCACAGCACAAGATAAGAAGATGGCTGTTTGAAGCCTCATTTTGTTTTGCATGCCAACTATTTCATAAGCCTGAATAATAGCTTAGACTGAGAGAATTAGAGAGGAATCCAATGATTTATTTTAGGACTTTTCACACATTTTTATGAATAACTAATATTATGTACAGCTGCCCTGATGGTAGTTTTCTGTTAAATATTTCATTAAAGATTTCCTTGTATTATATTTTATAGAACATGATGGCGCTTTCAAAGTATAAAATGTTCAAGTTGAGCCTTAAAGAACACTCACTTTAAACAGCTAATAAAAATGCTTCAAATTACTGAGACTTAAGCCAACCTACTATTACAAAATTTGGGTGACACCACTGGATACAATAAGACACTGCACCCGAGTAATGGATCCCAAACACTAAAGAGGCATAAGAACACTTAAGTTTGTTCAAAAAGTAAACATCCTCATGAAAATATTTGCTGTCACCAAGGAATTTGCTATGGCTTCCCACCACGGTGGCCCAGGTTTGATCCCAGGTCTGGTCAAGTGGCGCTGGGGCAGGTTTTCTCCGAGTACTTCGGTTTCCCTTGCCAATCTTCATTGCACCAAATTCTCCATCATCATAATCACCTGGGGCAGGCTACAATAGGCCAATNTTACATAGGTAAATGCTATACACTTTCTCACCTATTTTACATTTATTTGCCTTAACAGGTTTTACATGCCTTCCCTCTATCTTGAACGATTATGTCAAAATCAGGTAGAACAGGAATGAGCACTTTACCAGTTACTGGCTGTAAATCACACAAATGATAAAAGTTAATACAAATTCTAGATACTTTCAACACCTCTATAATTTGAGGCTTGGCTGAAAACAGTTTATCCCATTCCTACACTTACATTTATACAAATTTTAAAAGGTATTGCCAGAGGGCATGCCACTGGCAGACATTTCTGGCTGTAGCTACATTACTACAATAAACCTCCCATAAAAATTATACTATCCATAACTCTGAGTCCCCTTCTTAGCTCTTTGACTTGTTTTCAATTGTGACACATTGTTTAAACTACATAAAACTTTGCTAATACTATCAGGATCACGTTCCATCATGTAATGTGTATGTAAGATTTGAGGCTTTCACGGCGGTGACTATGAAGAAAGCAGTCTTCTGGGATTTGGCACCGTGTATATGTGGTGTTAACCGACGTTTCGGAGGAACGTATCGCCTCCATCTTCAGGGTAGAAGAANCCCAGAAGACTGCTTTCTTCATGTAATGTGTAATTTACAGATTCATCCAAATCTCTACCAAAAGCTTTCCCAAGCAATTTGCAGTATGCTCACTTTCTATCAGGTTTATCTTTTACTGTTATGTTAATTGGAAAAGATGAATTTAGTTAGTCACAGGACAGAACTATACATAATATGCAATTTGCCAAAATAATAAGAAACAAACAAAAATACAAATACAAAATTTGAAGATTCAGAGATGAAAACCACTCCACCTCTTCCTAACAGTAGAATTATGTACTCAGAATCTTAAGTTTAATTTCTGTATGGTATATGAAAAAAATTGAGAAAAAGTACGAGAATCGTATCAAAAGCTCACAAAAAATACTTGAATTTTGAGATTCTGCTAATTGGATTATAGCCGGAGATTTCACAGTGAAATGTACAGGTAAATGCTCTACACAATAAACTTATGAAACCTCTATACTGCATTACACTTTGCTTCAAAAATCCATGTTACATATGATGACACAGCTGAAAAATCTTTCTTATGAAATCCTTCCCTTTTGTTCAAAAAGCATTCTTGTTCCTGTGATATGTGTTTGTTAAACTGTATTTTACTGTCCACACATAGGTGCCACAACAGATGACACAAGAGTGACATGGATCCAAATATTCAACTCAAACATCACCTCAGAAGTAATTAAGAGTATAGTAAACTCCTTCAAAGCCATAAAGTCAAATATTTGGTGATGATCAAGATACAGATTGGTGGAAAAAGTGAGCAACTATTCTGTTTCAATGGCAGAACAATCTTCATATACTGCAAAGGCATACATTTTTCATTACAGAACTTCATTTTGCAGTCAAACTACAAGTATTTAATAATTATAACTGAAAAGCACAGGTCATGCGATGACAAAATCTTTGGATTTACATCACATATTTATTTCTGAGCTTTATTTCTGTGTCAGGTGACTTAGTACTTTTGCATTCATATAACAAAGTCAGTCTGCACTGCTATAATATGTCCAGGTAAAGAAATAGTACTTGGAGATGTGAAGGAAGAAATGATTTCTTGAATAAAGATAGAAATATATCCATGACAACTTTCCCGTCATATGAAAAGCTGTGGCATTTCTTTTTTAAGTACAGCAAGAGACAAACCCACTTCAAAAAATATCTACATTTGAATTTAGAAACATCAGAGTTTATAGTTTACTAAACCAATAACCACAAATGTAAATAATTTTTATTGGTATGCATTATTTCTATACTTGGTCAATTAGCAGCACCTCTATGAATAAAATATACTGAATTTATTTGTAACATTTCTAGGCTTACTACAAATACAACTGTTACAGACATTCCCACTCCTAGTTGTTGACGTTTGTGTGTCCAAAGTGACTGTTTCTCAACTGAAATAATTAAAACAAAATTGTAATTTTAATGGACAAAGGTAATCACATCTGAATAATCAAAATATTATCTGACACAACCAAGTATAACTGAAATTAGGCGTAGCAAATAGCAATTGCCTATGTTAATAGTCACATAAATGATTTAACAAAATACTAATTATATATTCATCTCAGGAAAAATTAATGTGAAGGCATGTTAAGATCACAGCCATTCCAACCCCACCTTCCCTTTTTGTTGGGAAGAAATCCTCTCTGAGATTATTATTTCAAAATATTATTTCCACTTTATTCCAATGTGGTGTATAACATCCATAATTGGTTAAATCTGTAATTACAATTTCTGTTAAGGTTGAAAGTGGTCTGCTTAGAATATATATTTCAGCTGATTATTCATCTTCTCTGTTAAGTCTTCCTTATCATTCATCTTTCAATGTCATATAATATCATTAAGCCAAATACTTCAATTTGAATTGTTGCATGTTTACAGACTGTATTTAGTTTGAAAACATGACTTATGACACCCATGATTTTGATGTAACTGACAGTTTTTACATTCAGCGATTTTTTCCATTCTTAAGACAAATTATATCGTAGAGAATTAGAACTATTATCTTATTCAAGCATTTTCTTATTAAAAGTATCCTTTTCTTCCTAAAATGTCATTACTTTACTTTTTCTATCATGTGTCTCCATGAAATATTCTGAAACAATAATGTTTAAAATTGTGAAGTGAATTCCACTATAAGTAATATAGTTCATGTATGAATAAACCATAAAACAATAAACTTATTACATAAATATTCTGCCCATATAGAGTTGTTATGTTTGAATATGTGTATATTCTAAAACAGATATGTATGGGTGACTGTTTTGTGACAGTGCTAGGTCATCATCTTCCCCTTGTGTGCTCCATGAATTGGATGCCACCTTCACAACTGAGTCAGCTGTGAAGAATGAAGACTGCAGCAAAATTGTACAGTATAGTTTACTTGCCCACTCACAGTATGTGCTTTACATATTGCTCATAATTAATCATATGTGCATATAACACAGGTCCCACATGGTTCTCACTCTAGACACACAAATTACCACTTTAATATTACTGAATAGACTGACTTTCAGTGTCCAGTTATCTGTTTTCTTATATGTTCACATGCCCATTTAAATAAAACAGAATCTTCTCTCAAAAAATGACAACTCAGTATCAAGTCTGCCATCATGAAATGACTGAAGATACCAGTTAGAGAGATTCCTGAATTAAGTGGTTGCAGAGTGCATAGCTGTAGTTTTCATGAGTTGTTACCTCATTGTTACTTTAAATACTACTGTTTCTTGTGCAAGATGCTACAGAGATTTATCCAACTGGTATTCAAGACAAGTTCTAATATGACAATTTTTTTTGTGTTAACACTAAACACTGGAATTTTTGCTTCTTATCTATGTGGGGCAAACCAAAAGTTTCTGAAATTTGAATTTCGCGTGCGAATGGTTATGAGTACATCGAAATAGCATTCGCCAGAGTTAGTTGAGCATTAGCGGTTGGTTTCCGGCCTTTGAAGAGATGAGGTGAAGTCCAGCAGCCACGAGGTGTTAAGTTGTATCGAGTGAATGGATTCAAGACAGACTACTGCAAATGGCAGTAATTGGGACACTGTAAATTGTGTAAGTGTAAGAGCGAGTGTTCAATAAATTTGCTATGATCCAACACGGCGTGAACTTATCTGTCGCATTACAAACGCCCAACACGTGACAATATGAACACACAAAATAACAGACACTGAAGCATATGAAATTCCCATTTATATGAGAAGTTTCAATCCATGACATAGAAGTTGATGTTATGTGCACCCCAAATGTGAGGAGGAATACGGGGCCCACGTTTTATGCAGATATAATTCTGAGATATGCGAAGCAGATTCTGCAAGCTGGTCTGTAAACTTCATTCCACGGTGCTGCTGAAGCTTCACTGTTGCTGCAGTTGACTGAGTAGAAAAGGCGGCAAGTGACATAGTGAGAACATGTAATGGAAAACCCACTCCCAGAACAGCCGCCAATAACCTCCATGCATCTGAAGAATCGGAATATTTAATGACTGAAAGCTTATGATGATGCATTATAAAAGAAAAGGAAGGATGTGCAAAATCATTGTGCTGCTGTGAATAACAACAGCTCTTCTTTTTGGTTTGTATGTGTGTTTTGTACCTTGCAAGACGCTACACACATATAAGAATTCTGTTCCTTCTGATACATTTCTATCAATATTAATCATATCATGATAGTCATCGTTTATATATTCTGCATTATAAATTCATATTATTTATTTTACAAAATGCTTATTGAAGAAGGGAAGTATTTTCCAATTATTCTTTCATTACTAAAAAGGTGGTTCTCTACTTCTGACTGAAGTGGAAAATATATTTTGATAGAAGTAAGAACATGGAAGAATGAATGAAATATGCCAGTTAATAACTGGATTGCTTTGCATTCAGTAAGTCAGACCTCTGCCAAGTCTTACGTCTAGTCAAAAATATTTTCCTTTTTATAATTTTAGTGGCTTAATAAGAATATGACTCATTGATTCTAGGGTCTCATTGTGTGACTCACTTGCTGACAATGAGAAGCTCCTTGGTGGTTGCCTGTTTCCTCACTCGCTTCCACATGTCCATCGTGAACAGCGTACTCGCGCTGTTGAAAACGGAACTAAGGTCAGACATCAACGCTGCCAACATGACTGCTAGCATCACTCCACGTAGACCTACATGGATAGAATAATAAAAAACAAATCTGCCTTGATGAAACCTAGTATTATGTGAACACACTCGATTGGAAATTGTGGAGGACTATGTGAACTGAGAGAATTTGATGATTGTTTGGATTATTTGGGCTTGAATCCTTCAAAGGTTAAACAGAGAGAAAAACTGATGAATCAACAAAGAGCTCGTAACCAACAATGATGTTCTGTTTCCTAGACAAAGACGAATACAACCATTAAAATTCGTGTGACTGCCAAGTTGAATGGTTCTAAGTTCATAAACCAAGGACCATCTGTCTGGCAACGGCGACTAACCCAGCCTCACAATTCTTTCCGAACTTTGCAATAAACAACTTGATGATTTGATTCAGATTCATTTTGGATCTGTTGGTAGAACAAATGACAAAATAAAATTCCCTCAGCTATCTATACTTCACAAACCAATGTGGGCACAATAATAAATTTAGATATCTGTGATGAAACTTACCACACTTCTCTAACACAACCTAACATAATGACACAAGCTGGATTGTCTTTAAGATGAACACAGCATAAAAAGTGAGGGTAACAACAGGATGGTTAAGACCATTAGATTAACACAGCTACCAGATCTGACAACATTATAGCCACCCATACGCACCTGCATGGAAACAGATGAATATAGCCACACTGTTCACGAGAGGGTTCTTTGCTACAGAAGGCATATCAGCCTCAACTACTTGGTGAAGTTAACAACGCTGGCATTCCTCTTCTATAATCAACAAACTTTAAATTCCTACACAGACTATGTAAACTTGTCTCCAAAGTCCACAGTTGCTCAAGACAAGGGCCAGTTGATAGCAACAAAAAATAAGAATGCAAAAGAAAACAACAAGAATTGAACCAGTCAACGCACTTCCTGCAAGGACTGACTAATTCACAGTTGTCAGTATTTGCTTCTCTTATTTTTGATTTCAAATGGTCTGCTCACTAGAGATGTGTGGTAACATCACATAGATGTATTATATTCTATCGGCATGATTAGTAACACTCTGTAATACATACCTAAAATCACTGCTCCTTGGAGATCATAGTGCTTGCCCCACGTACCAAATTTCATGAAGGGAGAGGGTGTCCACAAGTAATAAAACAACTACTGTAATCACGTACCTGATGGCATTATACCCAGTACTAGACGAGGATAGGCATTGTTAGAACAGCTAACTGGGTTACCACATGCTTTCTCGCAGATTTCTGGTTTTACACAAGCGATCTCATCAGGGAACAGGACTCGGCTGATCATTCCAGGCAGGACCATGATGAAAACGGGAAGGATCTTTACGTAACCAGCTAGAAGAGTACCTCCCTGAGCATGAGACAAAGACTTGGCAGCTAGAGTTCTCTGCACCATCAGCTGTGTGGAAGATACATGTAAGTGGCCTAAGTACTTTACCTTATCTTGCTTTTGGTTCTTTTCTCTTTAGTTCATTTCTAGTCCATCCTACCCTTTCTCTTCTCTCTCTTCCCATCAGCAGTACATCATAATGCACCCTGAGTGGTGACAGTTTTTCTATGAGAATAAACTAGTTATTCTTATTAAAAACTTCTGAGTTTTCTCATTAAAATATTCATAAGCACAAATTTCATAACAATAATATTCAGATTTACAAGATGTATAATTCAATTATGTAGTCAATGTTAATATCCTCTCACCCCTTACTTAGTTTTTCCTTGTTATTATACCTAACCAGATAAAAAACTACTTCCTTATAATAGTCAAGACACTTCAAGCAAAATGTGCCCCCTTTTTCGTCAAAATTTGTTCTCACCTGATCAGCGCACCAATACCAAATAGAAGACGGTGTCTGTCCAAGTAGGAAAGCTGGCCATGGCATGTCAGAATGTATGGGATCTCTTAACATGATCCACGAGTCCTGACGTGGAACACCACAAGTTGTATTGAAGTATGTTTCATTTGGTACAGCTTGAAGATAACGCACTGTCAGTTCACTCCATCCTCCTACTGCCATGAAGCCTAAAAATCAGATATACAATTAAAAAAATAATTAAGTTTACTGCAGTCCATGATTGTTCCATGCAACAAAGATGTACTCAAACTTCAATCTGACCAAAGCAAACTACAGCATTACTAAGCTAGCCATGGTGGAGAAGGAAAATGTCATAGCCTGAATTGGCCCTAGCAATTTCACTGCATGTGAAAGAAGAAAAATCAACATGATGATGAAAACAAGTTTATAGTCAATATGGACCTCCAAATCCTTAACACATTCACTCTGCAGTGAAAGAACATTTTCAAGAGTGTGCTGATAATTAAAGAAACAACTCTAATTTTACACAATTTAAGCTTCAAAAAGTGAGCAAAACACAAAATGCCTATCAATCAATATTCAGACTGTAAAAGTAAATAAACACTAGTTATTTAATGGCTCAACAGACTTTAGAGTCATCAGCAAACAGATAAAAAATTAATGTAATTAATTACACTGTATAAGACACTTATAAAAATATTAAAAAGCAATGGTCCAAAGACTAACACTTGAGGTACACCTAACATCATAAAAAATTGTGATGGGAGTACATCATAAAAACGTTTATTAGGTAACTGCAAATTCTTTTTAAGTAACTGGGAGATAAGTTAAACTTAAGATAAGCAAGGCAGAACTTAGCAAATTGCAAAGGTTGGCTTGTTTAGGTATCACAGGAGCAATTCGAACATCCCCAACAGCTGCACTGGACATACTCCTTGGACTCCCCCCAATGCATCTACAGTTGGAGGCAGAGGCATGGGCAGGAATCTACCGTCTCCAGTGCAGTGATCAATGGAAACCTAGATCCGATGGTTTCGGCCATGCATACATAACTCAGGACATGAAAAAAGAACCAATATTACAAATGGGGTCTGACAAAATGATACTGAGACATGTATATGAAAAACCCTTCACAGTCAGATTTCCTGACAATCATTATTTTCCTCCTGATGTTAAGTTTGACATTATTGTGAATTGGTTCATTTTTTAAGTATGTTAGATGCCCTAAAATATCGTGTTATACTGCTTGGGGATTTATAATTAAAATAACAATGATGATGGCGCTGATGATGATGATGATGATGATGATGATGACAGAACTCAGACGTTCAATATCAGTGCAAGAGGGAAGTATGCCTTATGAACTTTGCCTGAAACACCTCACTTGTGTATGTTGCAGTTCTAAGCTACACAGATCATCTAGGAGTAGCATGAAGAGTGAATTCGTGTTTACTTTCAATAGAAATTCAAGAGGCACGTTACACAACCTATTGGTATACAAATGAGCTATGATTTTGTCTTTGAATACATGTGCTGGCTACTACAAGATGGCATCTTCAATGACCTCACAGTATATCCTTCATGAAGACATGAGAGAACATTACATGTATGTCATTCCTTGGGAGAATTTTCAACAAACAAGAGTCTTTTATGTCTCTATAATCTTCCAAAGCATTGCCAGCTATCCTAAGGGAACTATATGCCATACATGTGGCTCAAATTGCACGAATACAATTTCTGTAACCCAATATTACTATTTAAAAACAGACATTTCCATGATCCTCACCAATGTTAACAACATTACTATCTCCACGAAAAGAAATTGAAGTGTTTCATCAATTCAGCGCACCTGTGATCATGACCATGACTGATCCAGATATGATGATGAAAAACTGTAAGGTTTCCATGTATATAACTGCAGCTAATCCTCCAATAGCAGAGCAGATATACGTTAGGCAGAGAAGTAACAAGATGCTGTACCAGATGTTCCAACCCACAGCTTGTTGGATGAACAGGGATCCACTGTAGATGTTAACCTGCAATCATAAAACAAGGTTACTGAATGGCAGGCATGGCAGCATTCTGGATACAATTTGGTAAGAGGATTCAATTCTTTCTTACACACTCTTTTCTGCAGCTGTCATTAACAGTAACAGTTCTAAATACAAGAGGAAATACTGAAATACTTAAGAGAAGAATAGATATTATTATGGGTATCAGGAAATAAAGAAGTCAGTAACATATGGGGACATAAAAAAGAAATTAATAAATGATAACAGAGTGTACTACTCCTACTCCCACAACTATCACCACCACCACAGTTCATAAGTATTGTTAAAATAAATAAATCGAGGGGGTTTAAATTGGATGGATATCTGGTATATGGCAGATTTTAGACAACATACAAGAATTTGCCATGAGCTTAATTTGTGATCAATATTTCAAATGGAAACATCAAAACCAATAACGAGAAATTTGCATATACTCCATTTCCTCACAGATGAGGTCGCATTAAGTGGAGGAACTGTTTTGGAAGAGACTGTGGACCTGTTGTCTGACAGATTACTGATGAATGAATGAAGATAATGCATGAAGCTGACAATTTCACCCATGTTAAGTGGGTCTCTTGTCAGCACGGTTTGGTACATCCTCAGGGTGTGGACAGAGATTGCCTCCAGATATGGAGGACAGCTGTGAATATATTGAATAAGCAGCCCTGGTCAGCAGACAGGGGGTGGTTCTCCAGCTTCGGGGGTTGGGCATGAGGCAAATAACTCCTCGCCTTAAAATATATGCTTGTTACAAAATTTCACAAAGATCCTCAAACTTGGACAGAGTCTTTGGTTACACAACCTAAGCTAAAGAAAACTGATATCAGACTTGTTACATGGACTGTAAGAAGTCTGTATAGGGTATGTTTTCTCATGACAGTTGTGAAAGAAATATCGAAACATATAAGTTAGATTTAGTGGGAGTACAGGAGGTCAGATGGGGCAGAGGTGGCACTGAACCATCATTGGTATATACATTTTTCTACAGAAGGGGGAATGAGAATCACCAATTACATACAGGTTTTATTCATACATAAGAGGTCACTGGTGGGATATCATTGTTCTGAACATTCATGTCCCAACAGAGGATACATCTGATGATACAAAGGACAACTTCTATGAAAAACTAGGAAGTGTATTCGATAAATTCCCCCATACGAAAATTTTGTTTGGCGAATTCAATGCCAAAGCAGGTAGGGAAGACATCTGCAAAACAACAATTGGGAATGAGAGTTTGTATGAAATTATTAACAAGAATGACGTTAGAGTAGTAACCTCTGCACATCCAAAAATCTGACGGTCCAAAGTATGATGTTCCCTCACAATAACATTCATAAATTTACTTGCACATCTGCTATGAAAAGATTCACAACCAAGTTGTCCATGCTTTAATAGACAGGAGACTGCATTCAAGTATACCTGATGTCCAATCATTCAGGGCAGCAGATTGTGATACTGACCACTACCTGGTGGTGGCAAAAGTTAGGGAGACTCTGGCAGAGAATAAACAAACAATGCACAGAATTCATATGGAGAAGTTCAATCTCAAGAAAATAAATGAGGTGCAGGGTAAGGGGCAGTACTGTGTTCGCAGGTTCGCAGCTTTGGAAAACTTATACACTGAGTTGGACAGTAATAGAGTTTGGGAAAATATATTAGAGGGAATATCACAATTTCAACAAAAGATACTATAGGTTATCATGTACTGATGAAGCATACGCCATGGTTCAACGAAGGACGCTCAAGATTATTGATCAAAGTAAACAAGCCAAATTGAAGTGGTAACAGGATCAAAGCAAAACAAATGGGGAAAACCTGCACAATTTAAGATGAAAAGCCAGCAGGCATCTTATAAATAAAAAGAGGGAATATATGAATAACAAAATTGATGAGGTTGAAACAACAGTACGAACAAAGCATTAGTGACCTGTATAGACGAATTAATGTATTTAAGAGGGGTTACCAACCTATAAGTAACTTAATGAAGGATGAAAATGGTGATGTGCTTGCAGATTCCCAAAACATTGTGAATAGGTGGAAGAACTACTTCTCTCAGTTACTGAATGTACAATGTAACTGACTTTAAGCAGATGGAAATACATACAACTGAACAGTTATACAGTGTGCCCAGGTTGTCCAGGATTGGTTATGACTCATTTTTTTAAAATTTACACTGCAATGCCATCTGTTGGCGAGTCGTGGCGTTAAGATTCTTGAAGTTTCAGCTGTGGTTGTCTGTAATTTGAGAGCGCAAGCATCGCTGCATCATGTGTTCTGACCTTGACTGTAACAGTACAGCCCGGTTATTTAGAAGTGACAGTCCAGGAAAAGCTGCGCAGTGGATGGGCAGGTCCATTCGCGAAAGTTGAGGGGTGTTGTGATTAGTCATTCGTCTGTATTTAGTGCGAGCAGACGTCTCAAGTTCGGTCAAAAGCGTTCTTCCTTGTACAGTAAAGTCAAAAAGTTTTGACTCTTGGAGTCGTATTTGAGTGTATTATTCTCTATTTACTGTATTAATATTTATTATATTGTTTATTTTAATTCGTTGATTTTCTTTAGTGTTCATTTATATTTGTACATTTTTTCTATCTCCTTTAACATGCCACCTACACGAAGTAAATTGAGTGGAAAAGTGTTGCATTCACAATGAAGAGAAATTGTTAGTAATGTATATATGTATATGAAAGAGGCTGGGCCAACAATTACAGTGAAGAACATAGGAGTGGAAGCACCAAAGGCAACAGATGTATTGGAAAATAGTGTCAGAAGAATAAGAGAAACAAAAAATATCGAATCTGGGGCTTCCACTTCCTATTCGACACCCCATAAAGAAAGACCTAGGAAATCTCCACTAGCCACTTTGAACGACTTTAACTAGTCTGTGGTTGGTCAAAACAATACCACATTTAAGATGGATGACGTCATTAAACTGGCAGACCAAAAATTGGCTTCCATAACTGCAGAAGAATGGTAACGTAGGTGCCAACATGTAAGAAATATTGAGCAACAATTAATGGCACGGGAAGGCCTTTTGGACGCATGACGGGAGTTCGTCTTCCATGTTGGCAGTGATAGTGATGACAGTTCTGATGATAGCTCCGATTCATCTGGTGGTGACGAAGAAGGACAGGCATGTGGAGATGATATCTATGCGGACATTGCCGGTGTTGCCCCTTTAGAATAGACCCGTATAATGTGTAAATAAACTCTTCATGTATATAACAGTGAAAAGTGTATAATAGTGTATAGTGCATAATAGTCTGCCATTCGGCACTTAAAACTTAACATCGTATGTGTGAACATCATCGAGACAACCGCCAACAGTATGCAACACAATGAGGTAAGAAATTATCTCCTTTTGAGAACGCCTGTACTGCATTCCCCTCCACACTTTTCAGCATGCTGGAGCTCTCCCCGCCACTGCCAATACTTCTCATACTCCGCGTCGGAGGACTGTCACTTATAAATACCCAGGCTGTACTCTTCTGACGCTCATCGGAAAATGGCAGTTGAGCCAACATCAAATTTTGTCTGTAGTGCCTCAGTGGTCTAGTGGTCAGCGTTCCTGCCTATAGTTCAAGAAGTCCGGGTTCGATTCCCGGAACTACCAGATTTTTTTCTGAGAAGTAGTGGGTCTGGAACGGGGCTCATTCTGCCTCGTGATCATAATTGAGGAGCTATTTCAAGGAAATAGCCGCTGTTTCCCTGAAATACATTCTCAGGCCTAGAAAACAGAAATTAACAGCCGTGGGGATTCGTTGCGCTGACCACGCGGCACTCACTATCCGCAAAAGTTGGCACTAAACTTCGCCGACAAGCGGTGGGCGCTCGGTCTGTATAGTTCGCTTGCAGACTAAAATCACGGAGTTTTTTTTTGTTAGGCAAAACAGCCGGAGAAGCGTACGAATTGAAGAAAAGTGTGTACGGTAGTGATTGTTCGAGTTGCCCGAACATTTTTTGATGGTATGCTGTATTTCGTGACGGCAGGGAGGACACTGAAGACGCTCCACGTGCATCCAAGCCGAGAACATGTCGCACTGAAGAAAATGTGAAAAAAGTGCCCAAAATCTTTGCATCAGACAGATGTGTTTCTGCAAGACTCATCGAGTAGCTTTTGGGAATACCAAAAAGTACTTTGCGTCAATTTTTGACCGAGGATTTGGGCAAACAGAAGGTCTGTGCGCGGTTTGTACCGCACGCGCTGTCAGGCGATGAAAAACATGCCAGAGTGGAACACTGCAAAGACATGTTACGGTCGGCCCAAAGTGATATAAAATTTACAAAATCGATCGTTACTGGTGACGAGATATGGTGTTTTCAATACGAGCCTCTCACAAAGCGGCAGAGTGCAGCGTAGTTGAGCCCAAAGAAGCCGAAACCCAAGAAAGTGCGCATGCAAAAGAGTCGAGTAAAGACACTACTAATCGTTCTCTTCGATTTCTGCCAGAAGGTCAGACAGTAAATTCTGATTATTATCTCGGAGTCCTCAGTCGATTGTAGGCGAGAATTCTTCGAATTCGACCTGAATATCGAGAGTTCCTGGTCGTTCATCCACGACAGTGCCCCACCCCATAAATCTAAGATCGTGCGCGATTTTTTTGGCCAGAAAAGAGATCACAGTCCTTGATCATCCTCCGTATTCGCCAGATTTGGTTCCAGCAGATTTCTGGTTGTTCCCAAAAGTTAAGTTGGCGATGAAAGGAGACCGTCATGACACCATCCAGGACATCCAAGGGGAATCTACCGCAATTTTAAATGCAATTTCACAAAAGGAGTGCAGTAACTGTTTTCGAAAACATTTCAATCGATTCCAGCTATGTATTGATTCAGAAGGAGACTATTTTGAGTAAAAAGAGTGAAATTTTGAAAATAATTCACGTCTTGTATTTTAATGAAAACAGTCCTAACAGAACCTGGACACACTGTACAGAATCCGATCCTAGTTTTTCTGATGTTGAAATTCCTATTGCAGAGTTGAAAAGGTATAAATCGCCAAGTAGTTATCAAATTCTGACAGAACTGATTCAAGCAGGAGGTGAAATATAACAGCCTGAGATCTACAAGCTCATTAATTCTAGTTGGAATAAGGAAGACTTGCCTGATCAGTGGAAGGAGTTTATTATAGTACCTATTTACAAGAAGGGCGATAAAACTGACTACAGAAATTATCATGGGATATCACTACTATCAACTTCACAAAAATTTTATCCAAAATCTGTCTCTCAAGGCTGTCTATGTATAGATTAAGTCTAAGAAGAGAACAATGTCCTGCAGTTTTCTTTAATAACATACAAATGCCTGAATCACCAGCAGAAAATACTTAGTTATTCATCTAGACAACCATCTAACCTGGAAGGAACATATTACTAAAAAATGCAGATTGATTTAAAAATCAAGGTTAGTTGGAAGAAATTCCCAGCACTCATTAGACAACAAAATCTTACTTTACAAAACAATAATAAAACCAATTTGGGTATATGGAGTGGAAATATGGGGATGTGCTAGCAAAACCAATATTTCCATAATCCAAAGATATCAGTCAAAGATACTACATATGATTACTAACGCCCCATGGCATGGCATCCAATATAACACTCCATGAAGACCTGAAAGTGCCGCTAGTAAAGGAAGTCATAAAAGGGAAAAGCACAAGATACCTCAACAAAATAGGACATGAGAACGTACTAATTCAGCCATTACTGGAACCACACAATGGACGAAGACTAAACAGGAATTGGCCAGCTGACTTGAGAGAGGATTAACAAGGAGTTATCACTGGATAAGGCCTCTCCACGTCACGGGGAATACTACAGTTAATTAGCTTATAGAATCAAATGTAATTCTGATTGCTAATTTTATGTGAATAAAAAATATATATACATAGATGAAATCACTGGGGATCATCAGTGTGGGTTTTGATGTAACAGATCATCTACTGATCAGATTTTTTTCATTTATCAGATACTGGAGAAAAAATTGGAGTGCAATGAGACAGTACATCAGCTATTCGTAGACTTCAAGAAAGCTTATGATTCAGTTAGGAGGGAAGTATTGTACAATATTCTCATAGGGTTTTGGGTACCCATGAAACTGGTCAGGATGATTAAAACGTATTTAAATGAATCCTATAGTAACGTTCATATAGGCAACCATTTTTCCAATAATTTTCCTCTTCAAAACGGTCTAAAACAAGAAGATGCTTTATCTTCACTGCTTTTTCAACCTCGCTTTAGAATATGCCATTGGGAAGGTCCAGGAAAACCACCAGGAGAGACTGAAGTTAAATGGAACACATCAACTGTTGGTCTATGTTGATGATGTGAATCTACTGGATGATAACATAGATACTATAAAGAAAAACATATAAACTTTATTTGATGCTAGTAAGGAGGTTGTTCTAAAAACTAAGTATATGTTGCTCTCTTGTCACCAGAATTCAGAGAAAAATCATGATATAAATATAGCTAAGAGACACTTTGAAAATGTGGCACAGTTCACATATTTGGGAATGACTATAACAAATCAAAACGTGATTCTGTAAGAAATTGAGAGGAAACTGAATTCAGGTAATGCTTACTACCATTCAGTTCAGAGCCTTTGGTCTCCTTGTCTGCTTTCTAAAAACATAAAAATCAGATCATGCAATACTATAATTTTGCCTGTGGTACTGTATGAGTGTGAAACCTAGTCTCTCTAACCTTAAGGGAGGAACAAAGACTGAGGGTGTTTGAGAACAGGGTGCTGAGAAGAATATTTGGACCAAAGAGAGATAAACTGACAGGAGTTTGGAGAAGAGTGCATAATGACGAGCTTCATAAGTTGTGCCCTTTGCCAAGTATAGTCAGATGATCAAGTCAAGGAGAATGAGAATGGCAGGGCATGTTGCATGAAAGGGGGTGAAGAGGAATGCATATTGATTATTGGTGGGAAAACCAGGAGAGAGACCACTAGGAAGACCAAGATGTAGACAGATGGATGTTAAAATAGATGGGAGCTGGCGTAGCATAGTCAATATAGAGACTGGCTATGGGCTGGATGACAGAGGGGTCAGAGTTCGACTCTCGGTAGGGTCAAGAATTTTCACTTCTCCAAGTCATCCAGACTGGCTTTGGGGTCCACCCAACCTCCTGTCCAATGGTTACCTTAGGCTCTTTCCCCAGTTTAAAGCGACCGCAGTGTGAAGCTGACCACTCACCTCCTGCCAGTGCTGAAGTAAAGAAAATGTTGATCTATACAACCACTTCCCCATGTGCCTTCATGGTGTAGAGCTTAATTTGTTAAATACAGGGACAACTTTACCTTTATTAGAGAGATAGGATGGGGTGGTATGGACTGGATTGATCTGGCTCAGGATAGGGACCAGTGGAGGGCTCTTGTGAACACAGTAATGAACTTTCAGGTTACATAAAGTGCTGGGAAGTTCTTGAATAGCTGCACAACTGGCAGTTTCTCAAGAAGGTCTCAGCCACACGAAGTTAGTTAGTTGTTGAATTCTCTGATATTTCTCATGACCAGTACTGATGCATTATGCATTGCCAGAGTAAAATTAACTCCATAAGAAAATATTTCTGAAGTTACCTTAATGTAACACTTGACTAATTCATTGCTTTTATAAGCCCAATCCATTCACTGCAAAGAACTGATATTTAATATACAGTGAAAGTCACTGAAACACCACGTCTTCTTACCGATATCTTGGTGAAGATGTAGAGGATGAGAGACAGGGCAGCTAGGAAGATTCTGATTCGTGTTCCACCAAACCGCTTCATCATGTACTCTGGTAGTGTGCACACCTGTAAATTAACAAGACTGAATTCATTATGTTGCATGTGATTGCTTCATGCACACGCGAACACATGCACGTGTGCACATACACACATACAATGTAATGTCCTCTCCATGCCATTCACAAATTTGCAGGAGTGCTGATGAAGACAACACCTGCCATCTTGCTGGTGGCCACAGTCATGTGAATTTGTGTAACATCCTCTTCACACAATTTGCAACAAGTTCACCACATGCTGCTTGGTGGCTTTCCTGTGGCCATGGGAATGCTCATTTGTGAGAGCACATTGCCAGTTTAGTTTAAATAGGCTGTTCAGATGACATACTTCATTTTTTTAAGAGTAATCTCGCAATCTGAATTCACCCTTTCTCTTTTAGTTGTTACTTAAACAAAATTTCTGCTAATAAGATCTAAACATTATATTAGTACACTTTCTTGGTAACATATAACTCTTACTGCTGAAAGAGTCATGAGTAGATGGCTTACGCTATTAAGAGTGGCTGGTCAGGGTTTACGATTTTCTCAAGCATTAAATAAATCAAGAAAGAAAGGGCCAGTGTTTTAAAATGATATATCTCATACACAGTACAGAGAGCTGTTTGAATAGGGACATGGTACCTACACATAACTTTGGGTGTCATGTTTTTTTTATTGCTAGTGGGGTGGGACTAAGTCCCTTGCACTGCGGCCACTTCTGGCCTATTGCATCAGCCCCAGATGATAGGTGAGGGTGATTGTGGAGCAATTGGTAGAATGAAGATTGGCAGGGGAAACCGAAGAATCCGGAGAAAACCTGCCCCAACGCCACTTTGTCCACCACAAATCCCACTTGACCAGATCCGGGATCGAACCCGGGCCGCCGCGATGGAGAGCCAGCGACTAACCGCTTGAGCTATGGCGCAACCAGTGTCATGGGTTAATAACTGCAATTAATATCTAAAGATATTAAGTTACGTAATTTCAACTTCAGTAACTAAACAATCCAGTCCGGACTCTCTCAGCCTACTCCTTGTTACTACCGACTTCGATCCATGGCCTCTAATGACTTAATGGTCATATCAAATTTTGTGGAAAACTGTCAGCTGGTTCTAAAGTTGAAGGAGGGCAACGCACACAAATACATCATAATGGTGTACTCGTAAGTCTATAATTTTCCATAACGAAGTACACAATAAGAAAACTGTCATATCTGTTCGATGATTACAAACTGACTGAAGATCCCAATAAAAAGAAAATAGAAGGGTATAAACTGAGCCTACCAGACCAACCCACACTTATAGCGATCATCTGGTTTACATTTTAGGTATAGTTTTGTTAATTAAATGCTGATTTCTTTATTCAAAGGCAACCCCAGAGCTGCAGCCACTGTCACAAACTGTTACAGTTTCAAACGCGGCAGATGTAGAGGTTTGTAATAGGGCGTTTACTGGCCGTGAGTACAAACAATGTCAGGGAAGGGAGCAGGGAAGATCAACGAAGACAGCAAACGCTATCTCGTCTCCCCGGTACAATTGGATGGAATATTTTGACCATATGCGGCGTTCAATATCATCATGGACAGTTCCAATTACATGAAGGCACGCGGCTGAGTCTTGTACTTATCAATGGAAATTTCCACTCGGCGCAATATCTTCCTTTCCTGCTAACGTTTGCACATCGGCATATTCGTGATATCTTGAACTCCAGAGTGGTGAAATTTAATAATTTTGATAGGAGTAAGCAACCAATTCTTCCCTTACAGCTATTTAGATGCAAAAGTGAGTGTGCATTACATGTTTCGGTCACATAAAATGTATCAATGGTTATTTTTCGTTAAAAAATGCGCAACTAACTCAACAAAACTGAATTTTTCTTGGGAACACGCCAGTCGCTCAGCTAGTCATGAATTTCCGAATATTTTATGGAACTCGAAGGTTCATTACTGTGTTCACAACAGCACACCACTGGCCCCAATCCAGTCTATAACATTCCAATTTCTCTACGATCCATTTTAATATTATACCCCTACATACGCCTAGACCTTCCTAGTAGTCTCTTTCCTTCTGTTTTTCCCGCCAAAACCCTATAAGCATTTATCTTCTCCCCTTGCGTGGTACATGCCCTGCCCATCTCCCCTGACTTGATCATTCTAATTGTGTTTGGCGACGAGCACAATTTATGAAGATCCTCATTATGAAATTTTCTTCATCCCGTTATTATTTCATCCCTCTTAGATTAAAAGTGTATTTAACGTGAAGTACCACATATAACTTCTGCCTACGACACTTTCGATAAAGTATATATATATATATATATATATTTTTTTTTCCTTGGCACTACAGCCCCAGTGGGCCTAGGCCTACCTCCATGAACTTCTCCGTTCACTTCGGTTTTTCTAGATCTTACACANAGTATATATTCACTGATAAAAATTAAAGTTTATTTACGCACATCGACTGAAACGGCCATGATATTAACTGCCAAAATAAAGTGAACAGGTTTTTGTGATGGCTTTGTTAGCAACTTCCCTCTCCGTTTCGTACAGTTCCGTCAGCATGTCGATGAAAGAGCCGTAGCTCGTAAGAGGAACGACATACCAAGTTAAAAGGCCTCTCAGACTGACCATAAGGTACAGTGAGATTATTTTTCAAGACGCACTGATGGTGAACAGTATCAATAAATTTCAAGGACGAGTGCATTAAGGGTGAACAATATCAATAGCCTTCAAGAACGAAAACCTAAACCCATGGAGATGAGTCTTTCCCTAGACACTGATGCCTTCACTGACTAAAATTATCCTCGTCTTTTATGAAAACCAAAATTTCATCACCGTATTCCCAGCAGCCAGCCACCGTTACACATTTTGTTATTATCTTCCAACCTATGCCTCGGCGTGTTCCAAATGGTCTCTTCCCTTCAGGCTTTCCGACTAAAATTCCGAACGTAAGATCTGAGGTTTTCAGGGCAGTGTAAATTCATATTGCGATCTGTGTTATGATACCGTGTAGTCTCGTACGTGGTTACGAACACTTACTAGGAACATGCTGCCTTTGCCTTTAGGGTAGAAATGAGTTCTAGGCTAGGCTTCCCAAAATATTTTTTAAACGGGTCACGTTAAAAAATTAATAAGAACAAAAAATCAATAACATATACCGACCACCATGTGCAATGCAAAATCTCGCGATCCATAATGTGCATTAAACATTCTCATTCACGCATTTAATAAACGGATATTTACTCTTAATACTGTCATTTATACTACACTTACGTTTTGCCATCACTATATGGATGAAAACAGATAAATTCTCACAGGCTCTCACAACACAACGCAACGGTCGAAAAAGAATACAGAGAATGATACAAACAGAACTGCCGTTATGGAAGCAATTCAAAACAGAGCCAATATAAATGAGAGAAAGAAAAAAAGACACTGCCAACAGAAAAACTAATAATTTGTGAAACCGTGTCTTGTGGATTAGCCACCAGGAGTGTTAACATAGTTATAGAAATGCCAATTGCAGAGAATGCCATCCGTTACCGAGCGTGTATCGATAGAAATTATTATTACAGAAGAACACTTAATAAGCGGTACATCTTCTATAAATCCGGGACAGCGGGATATTATATGAAAAAAAACGGGGTTGTCCCCGGAACAAACGGGAAAAATGGGAACCGTACCTGAAAACATTCTTCAGAAATACTGGTAACGCCCTACCAAACTATACGGTGCCATAATCTAGAAGACCACAATTTAAAGATACTGTCGGTATTTGTCATCGCTGACAATCCTGCTATATGCCCAGCCCATCTCATCCTCTTTGAAGGAATGGGCAGCGAAAGGTATTATGTTCACATATCTGTCCGTATATCTATTTCATTACAAACAGTGTTTCCGGACTGAATCAATCAATCAATCAATCAATTAATCAATCTATCTGTCTGTCTATCTATCTATCCATCCATGGTTCTACAGCCCTTCTGTTGGACCTTGGCCCATGTTCAGATTCTTGATCTTGTGCAGAGTCGGTAGCACTCCTTTTACGGGGGATCAGCCCGTCGCAAGGTCCATACCTACACATAGAACACAAACACAGAACAGGGGCATACAGACATCCATGCCCTGAGTTGGATTCGAACCAACGATCCCAGGATTCGAGCGGGTGAAGACATTTCATGCCTCAGCCAGCGCGGCCACTGTGATCGGTAAAGTGAAAGTATAGCTCCACGCATTCTTAATCTCGTCATTTGGCGGTGTTTCGTACCCCGACCACTTTACTCCAGAGGTAAAAGCTAAAATGCAGAATAAACAATCAGGTTTCTCGTCATCGTTAGCTGCTAGATGCTGGCCCGTTTTCGTGTATTTTTTTTTAAATTGCTAGTGTGGTGGGACTAAGTCCCTTGTACTGCGGCCATTTCTGGCCTATTGTACCAGCCCCAGATGATAGGTGAGGGTGACTGTGGAACAATTGGTGGAATGAAGATTGGCAGGGGAGACCGAAGTACTCGGAGAAAACCTGCCCCAGCGCCACTTTGCCCGCCACAAATCCAACTTGACCAGACCCGGGATCGAGCCCGGGCCGCAGCGGTGAGAAGCCAGCGACTAACCGCTTGAGCTATGGCGCGGCGTTCCTGTATTAGTCATCAGCAATCGCTGATCACTGTGGTCACATGGTCTAAAGCAGGGGTCTCCAAACTTTTCGAACAGCGGGCCACGTTAGGTAATTCAGCACTTTCAATGGGCCGGATAAAATGAGAAATTAATAACTCTAGGTATATGAGTTTTATTGAAAGCACAGAATTTCATAAACTAAATACAAAGTACGTGAAAATAAATTATCGTATATTAATGACAACAGACAGTAGCAGCAAATGCTCATATTTTCATCACAAATTATAATAAAACAATTAATGTGAATGATGGAACTCTTTTTGCATTCTTAAAATCTGATTAAATTGAGGTTCAAATTTTGAAACGCTAATCACAAGTAGCGACTTTAAATGTTCATTGGATAAATTTGCCCTGTATTTCGACTTGATGTACTTCATCTGGGAAAAAGTTTGTTCACACAGATATGTCGTCCCAAAAATGGAGATAAATTTACAAGCAAATTTCTTTAAATTTGGAAATTGCTCAGAGTTCAGAAATTTATAAAATTCGATCAAATTTCCTTCCTTGTATTTGTCTTTAATATGATAATTTTCCTGAAGTTCAATAATTTCCATTTGAATTTGACTTGTGACATCTGCAGCATCACAGTCAAACGGATTTTGAAACAATCTAATTTCCTGAGCACTGGAATCCAAATCAGCAAATCGCTTCCGAAATTGTTCTTTCAAATCTGAAATGACTAAATTTGCAAACGAGGAAGGAAATTCTGCTTCACCCTTTTTATGCAACTCTGCACAGTATAGCATATGAACAAAGTTACAATTTTTCACTTGGCTTTCCAGAAGTATCAACTTTGCTCTGAATGCCTTGATAAGTGCAAATAAATCACAGACTAAGTTATTTTCACCCTGCAACTTTAAATTCAAATGGTTCATATGGTTTATCAGATCAGCAAAAAATGCTAATTACCATAGCCACTCGGTATCTGATAAAAGTGGTTCGTGATGGTTTTTTCGGTAAGAAATATATCAATTTCATTCCTGAGCTGAAAGAAGCGCGAAAGAACCTTTCCACAGCTAAGCCATCGAACTGCAGTATAATATGTCAGGTCAATAAGCTCGGAATCACATTTACCAGTACTCATTGGAAAATTAGTTCAATTGGCGCATTTCTGCACAATTCTTTCGCGGGCCGGATAAAATCTTATCGCGGGCCGCATGTGGCCCGCGGGCCGTAGTTTGGATACCCTTGGTCTAAAGCATGAAATATCTTCGCCCGCTCACACGCTGAGGTTGCGGGTTCGAATCCCTCTCGAGGCATGGATGTTTGTCTGCGTTTATTCTGTGTCTACTATCAGCCAGGATATAAAAAAACCTTGATTCCTATTAAGAGGTATATCAGCATAAGAGCTGAAGGTTCTGTATACAACATATTCGCCTGCGGATACCGCCTAAGCCCTGAAGACGTGCACACACCAAAGACACGACCACGGGGACAGGAGCCACCTCAGGAAGTGGCATTCGTACCTAGGAATTTCGTGATGTATGAAGGTTGTTACGCTGGGTTTGATACATAGCTTGGTTGGGAGAAACTAGAATTTGAGCCCCAAGGTCATAGGAGAACAATATTCAAATAGATCTTTGGGTATTATGTTACGAGGATGTTAATAAAAATGGCCCAGGTTCGTCTCTTGTGGTAAGCTGAGCTTTGGTATCACCTGTGTTCCACTTTCGATTTGATAATAAGATAGTGGTAATTGGCCAGCGAATTGGTTGGCTACATGAGCGCCAGAGGGAGGGGTCAAACCAGGCATCTGCCCCTTCTCCTTGTTGAAAAAATAAAACGTGGAGATAAGAAAGAAATATGCCAAACATTAATAATAAAAATTAAGCGGAAAATGTTCTATTCTGAATACCCCACGGCAATCAGTAATACCTGCCTTATTAGCCTTGAACGTTAAGTTCGTAAGCACAGTTTCTGGCTCTCGCCGGAAAAATAAATCCTAGTGGTGCCCATGGCTGGCTAGCCACAAAACAAAATGAAGAGTTTTTTCTAATGTCCGCTATTAACAAATAGCGTCCACAATATCCGTCTTCTGGAGCAGTTCTCTAATTAACATAAACATATGTTCCAAAATTAACGGAAATACTAAATTTCCGAAATCAAGACATGGGACAATATCAGAACAACAGTCATGTTTAAAGGGAATGGCATTCATACAAACAGTATTTTAAAGTAAAGTAAGTAAAAGGTACCCTGTAACAGGCCGTGAATACCCGTAAGCTTGCGAGAGGCTCCCACATTTTCTAGACAATCGGCTCAGAGATGGCGGTGAGGTTGTCAGCCTTATGCGCCGGCCGCCCTTACCCACAAGGCCATAGTGCGGCTGGAAGGATTATGTAAACTGAAAAAAATCCACCTCATCAGGTTTCGATCTCGCGACCTTACGGCTTCTAGCATGGTGCCTCAACCAACTACGCTACCAAGTTCATTTCCTAACTCACGGGAAAGAGCGCGTCTCCATTGCAAAGATCAGTCAGTCAGTCAGTCAGTCAGTCAGTGTTCTCTGGGAAACGGTCGCTGTATATTCTGAGAATCATAAAAAAACACAGATACAATGCAGAGTTCTGAATGTTACAATTAGACAGTAAATACGAGTATGAACAGTGCGCTTCAAAAGGTTAAGAAAACAAATCGAACAATTGGCTGGGGTCATCAGCCACTCGTGTCGATGCGAAACAGTGCGCAATTACATCACAGGACATGTCATTCTCGGGGAAAAGCGATGTCCAAATGTGCTGACTCTTTGATAGACATGTCTGGTATTCAAAGAATGCAACTGCTGGTATCATCACTGGAAATTTCCATGCACTATAGTACGTTGCATGTTGCAGGTGGTCATACAAGAAGAAGGTATGTCGATATTTGAGCTCCCCACGATGCGCTGAGAATGTTGACGTTGACGTTGACGTCGACGTCGTTGTTTTTATGAAACTTCCACAAATGAACGAGTTTCATAACGCCAGGACTTTCGTTGGGGACGGGGGGTGGCGGAATGGGCTGTATTCAGCGATATGCAAAGAACAAATAGACCCATAGATCTGACAATTATTTTGTACAGTATTTAAATAGGAGAAACGGAAACATTTTCTGGGTACGACGTCACTTCAATCAACAACAATAACATTTCAGTCTTTTAGTAGACTGCCTCTGTGGCCTAGTAGTCAGTCCCTGGCTACAGATCCAGAGATCCCGGGTTCGAGTCCCTGCTCTACCGGATTTTCTGAGAAGTAGTGGGTCTGGAACGGGGTTCACTCAGCTCGTAAGGATAACCGAGGTGCTGTTTCAAGGAAATAGCGGCTCTGGTCTAGAAAACCGAAATTAATGGCCGTGGGGGTTCGTTGCGCCGACCACGCGACACCCTCTATCCGCTAAAGTTGGCAGTAACTTCGCCGACAAGCGGCGGTCGCTCGGTCGGTATAGTTTGCTTGCGGACTAATACCACCGAGTTCGTTTTCTTGTTTTTATTAGGGCGCTTACCAATAACTGGCTTTCCTCTGACTGGCGAGCATCGTGAATGTACACCCAATCAAAAACTCTATTAAAAAGTTGATGGTAACTATAAACTAAACAAAACCAAGAAAAAAAAAGTATTTTCTGCAGAAATTGTGTTTTTTCACTATTGAAAATAACCCTACAAACCGGCAGACGCTTTTCGCAGCGGTGGCACACCTGCGAGGTATGACAAATATTGAGAAGGTACTCACTCTATTACATTTTATTCTGAACTGCAGTTTTCTTCAAAGTGGTTCCCTCAGGCACCCATACACGAATTCTTGTGTTGTTTCGAACTGTCGATGTACACTCAGGAGTCACTCTGTATGTGGTTTAGAGCGGCTGTCACAACCTCCTGAAGCGTTTCCATAGTTTCAAAATATGATCCCTTGATACGATTCTTCCTCTTTGTGAGGAAGTGGGAGAAGTCACATGGAGCGAGAGTAAGTGGAGTGTTCCAGGACCATGATCAATTTTCATGCCAAAAACTCGCTGTGTGTAAGGGCGCTTTGTCATAGTGCAGGATCTACTTACTGGGGAACGAATCTGGCATCACGTTACGAAACCCCTTCAGGCGTTAAAAATTTTGGAGACGAAACTTTTGGTTGACAGTCTGACCAAGAGGGATAAACTCCCGGTGCACTCTCCATTTACAGCCCAAGAAACAGATCGACGTTATCTTGACTTATGATGTTGAAATCCACAGTTCCGTGGGGTCGTGTAAACCTGTAGATTTCCACTAAATGCCTTACCGCTTTCTATAAGGGTCATACTAAAAAATTCAATTATCAACCCCAATGATTACTTGGGTTCCCACCAAGTATGAAGAAAAGTTTCGTGCTGATTCGTTGTTCGAATTATTTATCGCATATCTTCGTGAAGAGCTATCCGAACATTACTTCCATTAAAGTACAATTAATCAGATTCAAGGCAAGTTCGCTAGCATGCCCAGTTCTGGCACTTACCTATAGGAGGCAGCACTCGTCATCGATCACAGAGTGACTTAGTTTTACAAATATGGCAGACATCGTTGCTAAAGACCGAAGTCTTGAAGCATTACTTATATTAATAATGAAGATGTCATGATTTTATTAATGGGAACACGGAGACCAACAGTATCCATAAGAGAACAGTTCGTTCTCTTGCCCTTGAATATGTTAATACGCGTAATAAATACGCATTTATACGCCGCGATCTACAGTGAATTGCCCGGAAATTTAAACGATCCAAAACTGAACACTAAGTACGAAAAAGAACCAGACTGAATAAATCGTTTATAACATGAACCTGCATTTGTTATTTTTCCTCCCGCACTGTTAGAAACTGACAATGCTATTTTATTAGAGGTGGCAGAGATATACCCAAGCTTTGACTGAATTAATGGAACATAAAAAAACTACCGGACTATCGAAAGACAAAGAATATAATCAAACTAATCAGTCCTAACGACTTAAAAGAAAGGGAATGCATGCAATCAACATGACGATAAAAATACAGTTTACTTTCTAACATAACACCAAGGCTTTTTAAGATTAAGGTATCATCAATGCCGCAATTACAGCGTGGAACTAACGTTACCCACTATACTGCTACTAAGGATTATAAATTCTACACTGTGACATGAGGGCTCAAAGCCAGTAGAGCAGAACCAGAAGAGACACCCCTTGCTAGGCAATGGCTCAGTAAACACTTCTCCTTGGTAACGGATACGCCCATGTAACAACAGAACTGTTGGAAGAGGCGTTTTCTATATTGTCCGTGCGGGGAATGGTTGCGTGTTCGATACTGTTGTGCACAAGAATGTCCGTCTCTCAGAAGTCATTATCTTCAATATTCTGGACTCAGATCACCTACCAATCATTTCCCACTTGCTGGATCATGTTAGAGCTAAGAATCTTTGAGACCCGGTTGACAACTTCACAGACTGGGAGCAGATTCAAAGCCTGGCCTCTGAATTAATTTCATATAAAATCCAAATTAACTTCAGGGGAAGGAGCCGATAAAGTGGCCCGCGACTTTATTGCCTCTATACTCGTGGCTTCAGTGTATAGGCTATCCACAAGCAAAATTACACTCTTGGACCTTAATAAGCATCTACCTGGTCTGCAGAGTCTGCTGAAACATAACCAGAGGTTAAGGAAACTGTCGAGTAACGCGGGATCCTGCGTGTAAAACGGCTGTTGATTGAATCACCAGAACCGTCAGATGAATGACCCATAGAAAGGCGCTTGGACGGTAGGAAACAGTAGGAGAGAACTGTGAGGTCACACCTCAAGCTCTGAGACCTAATGCGAAATCGCTTATGAAAAGGCGCCAGCCGCTATCCGAACTAGAAGGCCAACGTGACTGTGGATTCTTTACAAATCAGTTCACATCTCATGACCTGTGCGACAAAAATCATAAGCGACAGGTGGAGACTACAGGCCAAGCTCTGCTTGCATCTGTAGCCGACACCCCGTTGGGACCTTGTAAAGTGCATAAATTAGCAAATTCATAGAGACTGAGAGAGGCTTGTGGACTTGATGGTATTTCATACGGATGCCTTAGGCTTCTTCCAAGAAGACCACCGGTACATCTAACACATTCATTTAATCACTGCCTTCGGCTGTCCCATTTTCCAAAGCCTTGGAAGGAAGCAAACGTTATAACGTTACCGAAACGCGGCAAGAACCCAAAATTCCCTCAAATTTGGGTCCGATTTTCCTGTTGTCTACGACAGACAAGCTATTCGAATAAGCTATTCTGAAAATAATCCAAAAGCACACTGAAGAAAGAGGCCTAATTAATGCAAGCCAGTTTGGTTTCCGTGCTTGTTACAGCACACCACTTCAATGTATGAGGCTTGTGGACCACGTCACATTCAACACTAAATAAATAAGGCTGCTGTAGTCTTGGATATTGAAAAACCCTCTGATACAACACAACACCTTGGTTTACTATATAAACCATAGGACTTAAAATTTTCCATGAGTCTAATCAAGCTTATTAGGGCCGGGATAGCGTAGTCGGTATAGCGACTGGCTACGGGCTGGACGACCGAGGGGTCGGAGTTCGTGCCCCAGTAGGGTCAAGAATTTCCTCTTCTCCAGAGTCCAGACCGGCTCTGGGGCCAACAAGCCTCCTATCCAATGGGTACCCGGGGCTCTTTCCTCGGGGGTAAAGCAGCCGGGGCGTGAAGCTGACCACTCACCTCCAACTAGTGGATCTAGTCATTCAATCCCCGATACGTCTTCATGGCGTATTGCTTAATTAGCTAAGCACAGGGCCAACTTTATTTTACCTTACCTAATTAAGCTTGTTGACTCTTTTTTTCAGAGAAAGTATATATATATATATATATATTTAAGGCGTGCACTGTCTTCGTTCGCTCGGAAGCCGGGATCGTGGGTTCGACTCCCACTCGGGACATGGATGTTTAGTTTGTGTGTGCGCGTTTTTCTGTGTTTTTGTACAGGTAGAGGCCTTGCGACGTGCTGATCACCCGCCCAAGGAGTCCTACCGAATGTGTAAGATCTAGAAAAACCGAAGTGAACGGAGAAGTTCATGGAGGTAGGCCTAGGCCCACTGGGGCTGTAGTGCCAAGGAAAAAGAAAAAAAAATGTATATGTATATATAAATGATACGCCCCAAACACGTGGCGTCTATCTAGGTCTCTTTACTGATGACACCTGTATATATATGCAGCAGACCGCAAAGAGGGCTATGTCCTCAGAAAGCTGCGACGAGGGTTCAGTGCTATTGAGTCATGGCATGTGCGTTGGAACATAAATATCAATGAAGATAAGACTCAGACCATCTAGTTTTCTCATAATCTGAAGCCCACTGACGCTCATCTTACACTGAATGAACGGAATATTCCATTTGTCAATCGTGTAAAATATCTCGGTGGAATCTTCGATAAGATTACATGGAAACCACACAGAAATGAATGAAGCCAAGGCCTTCAGCACATTTATTAGAATGTACTCCTTATTATATATATGCGTTTAAGAGCGAACCTTAAACTAACCCTGCATAAGGCACTGATCAGATCAGTAATGACTAATGTTTGCCCTGCCTGGGAATTAGCGGCAGACATCTACCACTTTTTTTTTTCTTGGCACTACAGCCCCAGTGGGCCTAGGCCTACCTCCATGAACTTCTCCCTTCACTTCGGTTGTTCTAAATCTTGTACATTCGGTACGACTCCTTGGGCGGGTGATCAGCTCGTCGCAAGGCCTCTACCTGTACACAAACACAGAAAAACGCACACACACAAACTAAATATCCATGCCCTGAGCGGGATTCGAACCCACAATCCCGGTTTCCAAGCGAGCGAACACAGTACATGCCTTAGACCGCTCGGCTACCGTGACCGGCACCACTTAAAATTGCAGCGCCTTATAGGCTCTCCGCCCCACTGGAAAATTTTCAAGGTGAACACCGGTCAGCGATTTGCACACAGCTTTCAACCTTCCGTATGTGTACGATTATATAATAAAATTGTGCAGGCGACAAGCAGAAATAATGAGAATGAACATGTTCGCAGTATGCAGTATAGGACAAGGCGAAGCCAGACATAGAAAATACATGTATAAGAGGCTTGAACTTGGCGGAAGTGAAGCTTACGAACGTTCAAGTTACTAAGTGCCTTTGTAGCAAAATACGTGGTACACTCATTAATTTCGTGGACTGTGGTTTTATCGCATCATATTACAAAGTATTCACATACACCTGCACAGATCAACATCGACCCTCAAAATTGTTGCCGTTGGCCGCTATGCAAGTCTGCCAACTTGGATATAGATGCCGAAAACACTGCTGAAACATATTGGCGGGAAATTCCCGTACGGCGTCTCTTGTGGCATTGACGACCTCTCGGACGACTGAAATCTACGACCACGTAGCTTTGCTTTCAAGCGGTGAAAGAGAAAGAAATCGCAGGGTGCGAGATCAGGCGAGTACGGAGGGTGTGGCAAAACGGTGACCTGTTGCCTTGTCAGTTCCTCTAGGACAAGAACAGAGCGATGTGCAGGGGCGTTGTCGTGGAGCAACAGCCAATTCTTCCTACGCCAAACCTTTCGCTAGGGGATTTGCTTACTTTCTGGCAGAACTTGATGTCTGCCCGTTCTTCAAACTGCCACATTTTCAATTGCTGTCACTCGCGTGTAATTGCAATTCACTATAGAGGCCGAAGTTCTGCTTACACTGTTTGCACACAACTGCCTCTTGTTGTGATGAGAGATGAACTAACAGGGCATCATATCGTGCCTCAACCTATCCTCTGTAGTGCACTGCAACGACGCTTTGCGGCCAGTCCACAAAATTATTGACTGTGGTAGTAAACTTATGATAGGCATGATCTGCTTTGCAAGGCCTGTACTGACAAAGAACACATAAGGTGTATGACCGCAAGGGTTTAGTTAAAAGAATTCTGGTTGCAGAGGCTTGACGTTAAACTTGGCGTTAAACCTCCAGTCGTAAAGAAATTTTGACTCTGACTTGGTTCAGAGACAGCCAGTCTTCAGTCAGCACTAGCCAACAATAGCGAGTGGTAGCCAGTGGAGACCAGATGCGGTTAAGAGTCAATGGCCAGGAGCTGCGGTCATGTAGATTAGGAATCTACAGTGTTGGGAGCCGTTACCAAGCAATGACTGAAGACACAGCAGACTGACAAGACTCTGTATGGGCCACAGTAAATTGCAAATAGTGTCAATTAGCGATGGTGCTACACTTAACTGTAGTGACGGTCTGGAAGACTCCAGTAAATCCAATTACCAATCCAAAGCCGTGTACAAATATAATTTCCAAT
Organism: Cryptotermes secundus; assembly: GCF_002891405.2. Classification (NCBI taxonomy): domain Eukaryota; kingdom Metazoa; phylum Arthropoda; class Insecta; order Blattodea; family Kalotermitidae; genus Cryptotermes; species Cryptotermes secundus. Next base: position 530,899 of record NW_019727091.1, read on the forward strand.
ATACCACTTTCGCATCGAATCAATTTCAGACTACGGCAATTTTCTTCAGCAAACTTTAAAACAAATCATGTTTTTAATTCATCAGCAAGTAACATTATGTTGGAATACTGAAATTTCGCATATAGCCTTGTGGCATTCCCAAATGTGTAGAAAAATGTGGGAGTTTCCATAAAATGCAAGCAAAAGAAAATATGGATGAAAAATAACACCAAAACCAAGTAATATACTGGGTCAAATGTACTTCATCACCTACCCCGCAACTACAAGTAGTTTAGCCGAAGTTCAAAATCCGTATCTTTGTACGTTTCCAATATTTGCATATGGGGCAGTTACATGAAAGCAAAACGTTACAACAATACTGTACTTCTATCACAAATTATCAGTAACATATTAAGAGTTATGCGGTATTTTCAAGAAGAGACTAATGCAAATAAATTTATCGTTGTATTACATTAACGCCGTGATTGCGTATGTTATTGGCATCGACTGCTGAAAAGTAGGATTCGGACACACGACTATCCAAAATGGATGGAACTGTTCCTGGCTGAAAGGAATATAACGCGAGCCAGGAGTAGGATGACAAAAATATATCGCAGATGGACTGTCATTAGCAATACTACCACACATAAAAGCCGAAAGTGCGAAAGATATTCGTAAAATCTGTGTTCGGTAAGTAGCCGCCTGAACCAAGCATATAAATATTTTGAGACTAACAACAAATACTGCAACGACTTCAGCTCTTTAATGCTATGTCAAAAAGAGAAAGAATAGATGCTTCAAGCTAAAAAAGGAAAGCTTGTGAGCAATACGAAGAGGAAAGGCTTTCCGAGATCGTCGGAACTTTTATTGCAGAAAGTAAGAGTATGGGTAAAAGTATGTGAAATGTTGTACTTATCGTGGAACTGAATGCCGTATGCACTATCTTCTCTCAAGCAAATGCTGGAGTTGATTTCTGCACTGGATGAAAGTGGAACGGAGATAGGACTATCTAAGCAGGGGTCCCCAACATTTCTGCGCCCGGTACAAAATGGCGGACATCAACCAATTAACGTAAACCACTTTTCAGTGCATATGAATATTTTTTCCATGTTCATTATACTTCATAATTTGCAATGTCCGCAATAAATATATATGTGAGTTATGCCCAGTGGCGTTAACTCTCGTACGCTTTTACTGCTCACTTATTTATCACGTTCGTACTCTTATTGATTACTATACTCAAATATGTCCAGCAGATTTAATAATATGGCCGCGCCATAGCTCAAGTGGTTAGTCGCTGGCTTGCCACCGCGGCGGCCCGGGTTCGATCTCTGGTCTGGTCAAGTGGGATTTGTGGTGGACAAAGTGGCGCTGGGGCGGATTTTCTCCGAGTACTTCGGTTTCCCCTGCCAATCTTCATTCCACCAAATTCTCCATCATCATAATCACCCGGGGCAGGCTAAAATAGGCCAATCAGTTAACACCGCTCTTTTCCAACCCGTCTTTGCTTGTATCGGCGCAGTAGGAATGGTGTTATCCCTGCTACACCTGTTTCTACCTTAGGACAGTGTATGATGGCTACTGGAAGTTGTCCTCACAGATCAAACTAAGGAAGATCGGTATAGGTACGGGAAACTAGCTGGGTCGGTTTGCATGTGTCTCAGGGTAGCGACGCCGAGGAAAGCGTTTTTCTGAGTTGAGCCAATTGACGTTTATTCACCCGCTAATTCAGCACACTGTTAAATTAATGTATTCTTAGCTTTAAGTTACAGCGTTACACTATCGGCAAGCTATGTCCCGGAGCGTGCAAGGGTCACGTCCGTTCAGTACGGAATATTGTGAAAGTCTCCCTTTGTGGAATGGCTTGCACCCCCACGCCGGGAATTCGAAAGATGGTGTTGACATATACATTTTCATCCCATCTTCCGTAGGAAGCTTGAACGAGGCAACCCAATCATACTGGCCCTCATTCACAGGCAATTGTAACAAGCTCTGACCTGTCCTTTTAGGCGCGTCCGGTTCCCTGTACCCGAGCTAAATTTATGACTGATCGTAAATGTCATAACTCCGGACTTCTTGTTTCTGCCAGAATTTAGGAATTTTCAACATAAACACCGTATTCCACGTCCCAGACGATGAAATACGATATTATAGATCACGATACATTTCCAGTAATACCGAAACATAAGACTTTTGAAATTTAAATTACCGAGAATTAATTAGAAATAAATTTCATGGTCATCTATAATCATCAAAATAAATAAGGGCTCAGAATGATCAGCGTCACAGTGGTCGCCGTGCCGAGTGGACCCAGCTGGACTCCACCCCCCACTAAGCGAAATATTTAATAATAAGTATATTTTCAATTCATTTACGCTTTCGCAGTTATCTAATAGAATAGCTGCTAATGCATTTGAGCCAATTTCTAATTTATTTAAGTACTTTTCACTCCACTTTCTCATTTCAGTTTTCACTGTGATCATTTGGAGATCTTTGTGGATCCTAGAGTTATTTATAGACCTGAAAGTTTTCGAAAGGAAGGGCTGGAGTATTTCAATGTTGAAATTTGAGGCTGTCACCCACAGCTGAATTCCTAAGTCCAGATGGGTTCGAGCACCGCTTTTTAAAACAGTAGTTTGCTTTCTACTGATAGCGCTGATCTTCTCCCGAATAGCCAGTGCACTTTTTCTCTTTCAGATTGAGCTGGCTTTATGTGACTTTGATGCGCCTTGTCCATGTCAGGCCTCTATCAAGATGCATGCCAGGGCATTTCACTTCGCTCCTTTGTGGTACAGCAACACTGCCACTTGCACTGTCGGACAGGTTTGATTGTGCAGGGTGAAAGAAATGTACGTGGATTTGTATGATTGACTTTAATTCTCCATTTCTTTGCCCGTTCATTAATCTTGCTGATGTTGTCTTGAAGTTTCACTGAAGCTATCACTTGTTCTTCATGTGTTACCAATCCTGCTGTATCATCGGCAAAAGTGGCAGTTGTTCTGCTGTCTGATGTAGGTAGGTCACTTGTGTAGATAACATATAGGATGGGCCCTAAGACACTTCCTTGAGGTACTCCTGCTTTAATTTTTCTAAATTTTTTTGGTTTCATCTTTAAGTTCCGCTTTAAATAGTGCCTCTTTTAAATACGATTCTAAGGTTCTGTACGGGGGAAGGATTTTTCTAATTTTGAACAATTCTTAATGTCACACTTTATCAGACGCTTGTGTGCCGCAGAGCACTGCTGTTTTTTCCTTAAGTTCCTCTCATTATCTCTGCAATTTGGTGTACTTGTTTCGATGGTAAAGTGTTGCTCCCGAAATCCAGGAAGATTCAGTTTTCTTCTAGTATCGGACGTCATCTCTTGAGCATAGCTGTCTCGAAGACTTTGCTCGTTACTGGGAGTAGGCTGACCGGTCTATATGAGGTAACTTCCTCTGGCGGCTTACCCGGTTTCGGAATCATCATGATCTGAGCGACCTTCCACTGAGCTGGGAAGTGTCCCGTTAGATAAATGTATGAACATAAAAGAATACATAAAACAACATATTTAACGTTAAAGACACCACAGAATAAAAAATGTGAGGGATTTCAATTTCCTCACAGTGATGGTTACGAAGAGTTCTATATTCTGGGACATATCGCCATGTACAATAATAGTACGTTGAATGACAACCGACGTTTCCGAGGAACACGTAGCCTCAACCTTTAGCGTCAAAAGAGTTTCCCAAGCAAGATATCAGCATGAAGCAGGTAGACTGCAGAACTCTGTTTACTGTCTACTTCATGCTGATTTCTTGCTTAGTAGCTCTGAAGATGGAGGCGACCTATTCCGCTGAAACGTCGGCTGATCTTCAACAGATTGTACGATGTTATATCCCGTAAGTCAGATGTATACTTTCATATACGCGAAAGTTATTAATTAAAGTAATTAATCCGACATTCGCACTCACACGGGAAGGTCGTTAGTGTGATCTCTAGCACTGTATATCATCGGCTAGTTTTTTCGGGTGTGGAAGAGCAAAATGTTATGCTCATAAACAATCGCCAAGTTGGGCATCAGCAAGACCAGATCTGTTCCCTGATTCACAATGTCCATGGCTGAGAATAGTGACTCGCCCAGGTACGCTGCAATTTTAAGGAAGAAAACGTTTCTCGGTCAGCCCGATTCCAAACCTTCTCATGTGTTGCGTAGGATTTCTGACGTCTCATCTTGAAGGTCCAAAATCTTGAGTTCCAGTTCTTCTTCCATTGCCTAAATGAGACTTCCAATGGATGCAGCAGTTTCTGTCACATCCATCTAGCAAGTGAAGAAAGCTACCACCGGCACAATGATGGTGATCTGCTCAAATATCTTTTCAAAATGATCCAGGCTTCCACTGGAATCATCGACGCTATCTAGTCCCAATGAAAATAGCATCATTAAATAACCAACTTAAAACAATAACAACAACAACAACAAGAAGAAGAAGAGCGAAACAGTTCCATGATGCACAATCCTCCTCCAAGTACTAACAGTCGCTCAATTAATCTAGTAATTCCCAACTTCTTACAGAATTCGAAGACCCATTACCGTGTTCACAAGACTGATCCAAATGAATCCAGTCCACACCCTCATATCCTATTTCTGCATACTGCATTTTAATACTGTTCTACCATCTAAGCAGAGATCTTCCAACAGATATCTTGCCTACAGGTTTTCCGACCAACTTTTGTACCCATTTCCCATCTCTCCGCCCACTTCCTTCTCCTTCATTTGATCATCCTAGTATATTTAGTTGTGGAAGACCATATGGTTGTGAGATGTCGAGGCTCAAACATTTTCTAGAAAATCGGCTCACAGATGACGGTGAAGCTGTCAGCTTTACGCACCGGCCGCCCTTTGCCCCCCAGGAAGATTCCTAGTACTCATTTCTGTTAGAGGCTGAGTCGACACCAGGGTCGTAGTGCGGCTTGCGTAGTTGTCACTAGAAAAAATCCAATGACATCGGGAATCGAACTCGCGACCTTCCGTCTTCTAGCACAGTGCTCCAACCAAAAACGCTACGGCGTGTCCCCTAATATTTAGTGAAGAGTTAAAATATTATTCTCCAATCTACGCTTAGATTATCCAAGAGTCCTCTTCCCTTTCGGGTTTCAAACAAAAACGTACATTTATTTACTTCTCCAATGCGTAAGCATGACTACTACATGCCCTCATTCATATCACCTTTCGTGATTTAAGCATTCTGACAATATCCGGCAAGGAGTACAACTTATGAAGCGAATAACAATAAGAACAACAGCAACAAGTCTGTACATTTATTCATACGCCTGACAACATCAAGGAAACTAATTAGAGGCAAACACTCAACGACATAAGCAGTGTACATTTAACTCCGTGCCCTGCAGCCCGCAAAGCGAACTATAACGACCGCGCGAACGCCGCTTATCGGCGAAGTTAGTGCCAGCTTTCACGGATAGAGGTGTTACGTGGTCAGCTCAACGGATCTCCACGGCCGTTAATCTCGTTTTTCTAAACCGGAACCGCTATTTCCTTGAAATAGCTCCTCAGTTATCCTCACGAGGCTGAGTGGAACCCCGTTCCAGACCCAATACTTCTCAGAAAACCTGGCAGCGCCGGGAATGAAACCCGGGACCTATGGATCTGTAGCCAGGAACTCTGACCACTAGACCACAGAGGCGGTAAGCAGTATACATTATAAGATTAATCTTGAAGATATCCATTGAATCATGAAATGACGTTTTTAAAAATATTGTGACATGTCGAACCGTTGCTGGGCAACGGGATGTGGAACGAGTTACCACGAAGACAGACTCTGAATAAACGGTCGGTTGTCGGGTTGCGCAACAGTGGAAGCGAGGTTACACAACAGTAAGGAAAGCGGTGTGTCTCCGTGCAGTGCCTAACCGAGCCGAAGCGCGCTGGTTGCTACGCAGCAATAAGCAACTCTCGGCAGCGTTGCCCAGCAACGCCTGTAAACACGGCGTTTATGCAACAGTGAAGCGAGATGGGTTTTCCGCTATCCGACTGAGGGTTTATAAGGGAGACTGGAATGCGTAAGCAGTGAGTTGAAATGTAGCAGCCGCCGAAGCCAGTTAGTATTCGGAGTATGAGTTGAAGTCCAGCAGCTACAAGTTGTTATTGAGTTGTATCGAGTGAGTGGAAGTGACTACAGCAGGAGAAGTAATTGTGATACTGCAGATGGCAGTAATTGTGAAATTGTAAATTGTGTAAATGTAAGCGCGAATGTGGAATACGAGTAAAATAGCTAGATCAAAAACGGCGTGAAGTTATTTGTCGCGTGACATACCCAACACGTGACAATATCAATGAGAATAGGGCATCACAATAACCCCAACTGGTGATGTTATTTGTCGCGTGACATACCCAACACGTGACAATATCAATGAGAACAGGGCATCACAATAACCCCCAACTGGTGAAGTTATTTGTCGCGTGACATACCCAACACGTGACAATATCAATGAGAATAGGGCATCACAATAACCCCAACTGGTGATGTTATTTGTCGCGTGACATACCCAACACGTGACAATATCAATGAGAACAGGGCATCACAATAACCCCCAACTGGTGAAGTTATTTGTCGCGTGACATACCCAACACGTGACAATATCAATGAGAATAGGGCATCACAATAACCCCAACTGGTGATGTTATTTGTCGCGTGACATACCCAACACGTGACAATATCAATGAGAACAGGGCATCACAATAACCCCAACTGGTGATGTTATTTGTCGCGTGACATACCCAACACGTGACAATATCAATGAGAATAGGGCATCACAATAACCCCAACTGGTGATGTTATTTGTCGCGTGACATACCCAACACGTGACAATATCAATGAGAACAGGGCATCACAATAACCCCAACTGGAATGAACTGTTGACAGATTCACTCTAACATAGGCAAAGACTAATTAAGCACTATGCCATGAAGGCGTATGGGGGAGTGGATTTATAGATCCACATTTTCTTGACCTTGGCACTAGGTGGTGAGTGGTTATCTTCACGTCCCGGCCGCTTTACCCCCGGGGAAAGAGCCCCGGTACCCTTTGGATAGGAGGCTGGGTGGACTCCGGAGCCGGTCTGGAAGACGTGGAGAAAATTCTTGACCCTAACGGGACTCGAACTCCGACTCCTCGGTCGTCCAGCCCGTAGCTAGTCGCTATACTTACTAAGCTATCCCGGCTCCTACTCTAACTAACATGCCTTCATATACTAGTATACTGTCATACTAAGCCATTAACAATCTGTTGTAGTATGAAGCTGGAAATTTTCTTCAAATTCTGTCAAGCTACCATCTCAATTGCTCGACGTGTGTAAACATAAGTTCGTCTAAATAACTTACCCCGCTTGCGATGAAGACAGGCAGGAAGATCCACCCTAGCACCTGAAGTAGTATCAAAGCCTGCAAAAGAAAATAAATAAATTATGAAATGCGTTCATAACGCAACTATTCTGTGACGTTCGCTTCCTCCTGTTTATCTGGAAGGAAATTTTAAATTTTAATAAAGTAACGGTTGTAGCAGCACGTTCGATTAGATTTTAATTAAATATACAATTATCTACAAGTTACATATAGGCCTATAAATACAGACTGGAAGAAGTTTCATGTATTTACTATGAAAAATAAACATCGACAATGTTCGTGTGTGCCGAAAATACAAGTCTGGATGTATAGGAACAGCTTAACGACTGTGATGCATGAACTCCTTTCTGGTTAACGGTCTCGGAAACTAAGACTTACGGGAAGACTATATTTTACATAAAGCATATGTTTCATTCTCCTGTATATCTTCTATTCGAAACATTTTGCGTTCCGATGAATATTTAACGGGTTAAGCTGGAAGTTTTGGCAGAACGTTCGTATGTCTTCATGTAAAACGTGCATAATCTTTGTTCGATTTTAATAAAAACCGAATGTGTTGGGCAAACTTTTCTGAAACTCTTCAATACAGAATTGTGTACAAATCCGTTTAGCGGTTCTCGATTTGGACTTGATTATCGAATACTTTCATGCATGCAAAGGAAGAAAGAAACACTTTAATATGCGCTCTGAAAGGACGAGAACACTTGTTCTGTAATGTGTGTCCTAAGAAAACAGGAACAAAATAGGTAAACGTAACAGCTTGAAAATAACCGAATCTAGCATTCCTTTTTTATTAAATCAACACAAAAGAATATTCCTCGGGAGTAAAAGACGGCTGGCATGTAAGGCTGATAACCTCACCGCCATCTGTGAAACGATATTCCAGAAAATGTGGAAGCCTCAACGTCTCACGACCTTATGGTTCTCCACGGCCTATTGCAGGGATAACCTTATTATTCTTATTTAGTTTTGTAACAATTATAAATTATAAAAGACAAGTCCGTCCAATGTGACTATTTCAGTTTTCTCACTTGATGATTCACTAGCCTTACATGTTTCGATCCATTTGGATCATCTTCAGAGGCACCAAACACTTTTTAGAAACCACTATCACAACAGTTGTCATATCAAATACACATGTAATGTCCAAGTACACAATGTTCCATCTATCACTCACAGCAGCCTTTCTGGTTACAGAAATATTTAAAGTTGTTTTAAAGTTTTAAAACTCTGTTAAAAATTGAAATACATATACCATACGGTTCGTGTCAATAACCCCTGTCGTCTCTCTTCAAGGTGGCCAATGTTGTGCCTCCTATGTAACTTGAGTAAGGAGATTCTTAATATTGTCCGTTATGATTTCTTGGCCCGCTGTGCTGTGTATACTAGTTTTGTAATTTTACCGTTTCGGTTGAACGAAAGAGACTCCCCACACCTCCCCTTCCAGGCCGTGAAGTCACTGGCAAAAGCAAGCGTAACGGGGGCCCTGAACCACAATCGTTACGTCAGTGAATTTCGTTGTCGTTGTATGACATCTTTTGCTCACTGGTCGTTTCACCGGTCAGGCAGGGACTGCCTGATGGCAGGAGGAAATTATGAATTGTTAAATTTATGGCGGGATGTGTACCCCAGTGACGGTTTTCTTCAGTTTCATGACATTCTGTTATTAATTGTGCCTACTTACTGGAGAAGTTGGTCTATTTTTTACTGGAGGGAGGGGGTGCTGGTGGTAGTGGAATTTATCGACGTCCGTGCCGGCACTTACGTTTGTTCTGGCCCTCTTTGAATTAATGATTGATATAATCCTAAAATTTGGAAAATGTAAAAATACTTTTTTGACTATGAGAAGCTTAGTTTTGCTACGGTTGGACCAGCGGGACACAAGCTGTCCTACATGGCCGCCGTCTTATTACAACTGCAGTGTTTTTCGGGAACGTAACCTCCGCGGTTCGTGACGTACTGTACTTACCTTACCACGTCTGTCACAAGAGGTATCGGATGGGAATGATATCTAGGCTTCAAGGTAACGCGTCTCACTTTACAATAAAATGATTCTGAACGAAACAAGAAGCTCTACTGAAGGTTTCTGCAATGTTCGTTGATTCCGCAAGACAAATCCGATATAGGCCACCTCATAAAAGCTGACCCAGTCACCCTTTTCCGTGTTTCTTCTGATCTACTACCCCTAACTGTATTTGATCACGAAAAAAATCATGAATTGTGACGAAGAAGAAATGTGGGAAGGTCATTAATGAGATGGACGGTTGGTTCATGTTCAAGGAAATAGCGGCTCCGGCCTAGAAAGCTGAAATTAACGACCGTGGAGATTCGTTGCGCTGACCACGCGACACCCTCTATCCGCTAAAGGTGGCACTAACTTCGCCGACAAGCGATGGTCGCTCGGTCGGTATAGTTCGCTTGCGGACTAAAAACACGGAGTTCTTGTTTTGTTTTTTTGTTAGTATCTAGAAGTCATGCGTATATAGAGTAGGGTAATTGTGGAAACTGACAGATATGGAAGGACGCGGTCATGGCCTAATCCATTCCGCCATGTGTCTGGAGGGGATGAGAACAACTCCAATCAGGGTAGTCGCTGTCCCGGTGAGATTCTAACCGAGACCTCCTGAATACACGTCTACAGTGTTCCTGCTGCACAGATCAGCTCGTTGAGATGCAAAATCAAGACCTTAGCTAACGGAACGGGCCTGACGGCCCAATCCGTGACACTGACAAGGAAGAACTGTGCCCCCATATATCGACTCGAAACATATATAAATATGCCCAAGTACACAGTCAACTAACCGATCACAGTGCCCGTGCGGTGTAAGGCATGAACTGTCTTCATTCGCTCGAAAGCTGGGATTGTGGGTTCGAATCCCACTCAAGGCATGGATGTCTCTGTGTGTTTGTGTTGTACTGTGTGTAGGCAGCGGGCTTGTGACTGGCTGATCACTCATCCGAGGAGTCCAACCGTCTGTGTAAAAAAAAACGAACTGAAGCAACCAACAAAGGGTCGTAGAGCCAATGATGAATGAATGAATGAATATAATCAACTAATCTGTAGGCGAAAGATACTCGGTTCAAATCTCGATAAGTGTATCAGCTATCCCTTCTGAAGATTTACGTAACTACTTCCTCCATCATATTTGGTTCAAATATAATCGCGAACGGGAACTTTGTGGTTGTCCTCAGTTCCTCCAGGCAAACGCCGGGATAGTACATCAAACTATATGGCGACAAATTCCTACCACATCCTTTTGTATTAATTATTAACTGATCATTTTACCATTCTGTCCTCTACAATCTGACACCGTTGTTTAATAAACCAGAAATAAATAAGTACAGGAACATGTATTTTCGACGACATCTATACATATTTAATTTAAATACACAAAATAATTATCTATATAAGACAACGTGTTAACATGTGGAGCAGACGGAAAGACTCCCAAAATCCAACGAAGTCTTCTCGAACGATCGGCCACCACATCATTCCTTGACGTCAGAGGCAGAGGCAGTCTCCAAAACTTTCGTAATTCTTACCCTACTGACATAAATAAATGTTTTTTATTGCTAATGGGGTACTAAGTCCCTTGCACTGTGGCCACTTCTGGCATATTATACCAGCCCCAGATGATAGGTGAGGGAGACTGTGGAGCAATTGGTGGAATGAAGATTGGCAGGGGAAACCGAAGTACTCGGAGAAAACCTGCCTCAGCACCACTTTGTCCACCACAAATCCCACTTGACTAGACCCGGGATCGAACCCTCTAAATAAATGTTACTCACATTCAGTTCAAAGGCTCCGACAGCAATACCCGCGGCAGCCCCAGAACCAGCCAGGCCTATGAAGTGCTCGCTGCCGATGTTGCTGGCAAACAAGGAGGCACCAACCTGCAAGAAGAGCAAATCTTTAAGTTTTATACAGTACTTGTGCAGGACAGACCCACAGACACACCACCACCGAAACACACGGCCTATTCTGTATGCCTCACTATCCATATGAACGGGGCCCACTGGTAACTATGGATTTAGACCGAACCGTGCATAACTTGGGCTCACTGCAGAGCCTGGGCTCAATCCCAAGTAACCTTGTATGAGATTCGTGTTGCAAAAATATGAACTGAAGCAGTCTGTCTACGAGTTACCTCGGCTTTTCGCCTAATTTTAGGGCTTCATCTCAGACCCCGTCCTTGTCTGGTTACAAAGTACGGAAGTTACTTATGGGTTTTGATTAAAGTCTTCTGAGTTACAACACCGTGTGTCTGGTAGGTGGCTACCGACGTGTAGGAGGAACTTGCTGCGTCCGTCTTCATATCAGTGACTTGTACCCTGAAAATGGAGGGAACGTGTTTCTATAAAACACCGATAATCATTTATGAGGTTAGAAAGCTCATACGCTGAAAACTAAACTACTTACGACGGCAGAAGTCTTCTACCCTGAAATGGAAACTGTTATAGTCTTATGAAATATCGGTAACAACCCATAAGAACACAAGGTTTATGCCCTGCATAGCCCGTCCCTGTAGGGCATAAACCTTGTGTTCTTATGGGCCGCGCCATAGCTCAAGCGGCTGGCTTCCACCGCGGCGGCCCGGGTTCGATCCCGGGTCTGGTCAAGTGGGATTTGTGGTTGACAAAGTGGCGTTGGGGCAGGTTTTCTCCGAGTCTGTTTCCCCTGCCAATCTTCATTCCACCAACTGCTCCACAATCACCCTTACCTATCATCTGGGGCTGTTAACAATAGGCCAGAAGTGGCCGCAGTAGAAGGGACTAAGCCCCCACCCCACTAGAAATAAAAAAAACGCTTGAGCTATGACACGGCCCAACCTTCAAGATACTCGACACTCTTCATTTCAACAAAGCTTTAGCGTCAACTTTTGGGCCGGAATTGTAGACGCTTACTCATGTGAGCCAAAAGTGATAGCGAATCGTCTCGGTGGAATCCAGTACGCTGACTCTAACATTTCCCCTTTCATTGGAAAATGTACCTCTGAATGTTCAAGAAGGCACGTCATTTCAGCATGAAGGCGCCAACTCCGCCCTTTCACGTCAAGTGTGCACTTGGTTAACAACCATTTCCCCCAGACACATGGTTCGGTACTGAGGGTCAAATCGTTTGCCTTCTACATCCGCCTGGTCTGAACTCACCTAATTTCTTTCCCTGACGAGGGTTATCAATTGCGACGATCTACCAATCACATCCTGGTAGCTATGACATATTACGGGAAAATCGACAACTGATTCGTATCAAGGACTCCATTCGACGTCACTCTGAAGTGTGCGTGAGACCTGGAGGTGGTAACTTTCAGAAGATATTTGTATACCTGTATCTGGCTCCACAGTGCTTGCTTAAGCAAATATGCCACAATATGAATCTGAGTGGAGGAAGTGACATGGGGTTGGAATGAATTACATAATAAGGAGTTTCATAACTTGTACTACCCACAGAATATTATTAGCATGATCACATTAAGGAGAATGATGTGGGCAGAGCATATAATACACATGAGAGATGAGAAATGGATAGTAAAGCTGGCCGGAAAATCTGAAGGCAAGATATCTGTTGAAAGACCTAGACATGGGTGGCTGAATCTGGCTCAGGATGGAATCGAATTGCGGGATCTTGTGAATAAGGTAACAAACATATGGGTTCCATAAAAGGCGAGGAAATTTCTTGTCTAGCTGAGCGACTATCAGCTTCTCAAGTAGAGCTCTATACTGTGAAATCAGATGATAAAGTAGGATGCAGAACACTGCATTAACTTACCGGAAGCCAATGCATGTAACGCCCTGCCAGGAAGTAGCCACTCAGAGTGTTCCGGTTCGGACGGCATGCCGACTGAAAGAAACAGAAACACATGTTTAATGCACCTGTGCGTATTTATTTATAATGTTCTTCAGGGCGCTGTCAATACCTCAGACAAGATGGCGCCGGATAGCAGGACTAGTGGTGAACGAAGAAACTGCGTCTGACAGAGTCCTAATGCAAAGGAAAGCTGCTGCCACTACATGCACTGATACTCAGTCACAGAACGAAGGACTGACTAACCTCCACATGAGGCGCTATTTATTATTTTCTCATAAGCCTATACTATCCACCTACTGCCGAGTCAAGAATGGTGAAGCCATACCTCCAATCTCCCATGCGTCTTCATGGCGCTGTGCTTAATCATTAAGCGCAGGGACTTCCCCTTTACCGAAGAGGGATGAAGTGACAGGAGGTTGCAGAAAACTGAATAATGAGGAGCTTCATAACTTGTACTCTTCTCCAAATATAATTAGAATGATCAAGTCAAGGAGGATGAGGTGGGCAGGTCATGTAGCACGAATGGGGGAGACGAGGAATGCGTATAGGATATTGGTGGGAAAGCCAGAAGGAAAGAGACCACTGGAAAGGCCAAGGTGTAGGTGGGTGGACAATATTAGAATGGATCTTAGAGAGACAGGATGGGATGGTATGGATTAGATAGATGTGGCTCAGGATAGGGACCAGTGGAGGGCTCTTGTGAACACGGCAATGAACCTTCGGGTTCCATAAAATGCTGGGAAGTTCTTGAGTAGCTGCAGAATTGGCGGCTGCTCCAGAAGGGCTTAGCTCCATGAGTAAGTAAGTAAGTAAGTAAGTAAGTAAGTAAGTAAGTAAGTAAGTAAGTAAGTAAGGGAGTTCACATTTTACCTTTACATGTACCGGGTATATACGAGCAAGCATTACAAGATGGCGAAAAAAAACTGAAAAAATTGTACTAATTTACACATTTTCAGCTCTCCTGAATATGAAAAATTGGTTTCAAGTGTTCCATCTGTATGTATGTATGTATGTATGTATGTATGTAAGGATTTATGGACGGAGGAATGGATGGATGGATGTGCTGACGGACGGACGGTTGCTCAGGGACGATTTGGCGGATTCTATTCATATCCGGCATCAAAGAGTTCGCCCATACGTCAGTGCTCGAAGGATATAAACATTCAAGCTTCAAAAACGGAGACCCTTCATACGGGACCCAAAAAGTAAAATGGCGATTTTCTCGGAAACGGCTGTGATACTTTTGCTTGAATTTCAGCAGTTTGTGGAGACCATTTGCCTAAATAAAACTGCTTAGGCGGCATCTTCTGAAAAAGAAGACTAACGGGACGCGCACCAGGGGCCCAAATATTTATGTAACGCCTGAATATCCTAACTTCCACATTCACTGACCAATAATGGTCTACCGAACAACAATACAATTCAGTTCTAAAGGGTTCTGACGATAGTGTATAACACTCGGAATTACTGGGTTTTTGGACTTTTTCCAACGTCCGGTATTCTAGAAAACACGACGTTTCGGAAACTGCATCTACTCACTTGGGTCTCTCAGAAAGAGTGACTGAGGTAAGCTCTTTCTAAGGGACCCAAATGAATACGTGTCTTCCCACCCTCACCTAAGGACGGAAACAGATCAAGTTTCCGAAACTTCGTGTTTTCTATTTTCTAGAATACAGGACGACGGGAAAAGCCCCGAAAACCAGTCATTCTGAACAATCTACTTCGTTCCTAAGGTAACGCATTAAGGTCAATGGTAGGAACAGGATAGCTCAGTCAGTAACGACGAAGCCTCTTGAGCGGGCGACCGGGGTTCGATTCCCGGCGAAGGAATTTTTGGCCGCGCCATAGCTTAAGCGGTTAGTCGCTGGCTTCCCACTGTGGCGGCCCGGGTTCGATCCCCGGTCTGGTCAAGTGGGATTTGTGGTGGACAAAGTGGCGCTGGGGTAGGTTTTCTCCAAGTACTTCGGTTTCCCCTGCCAATCTTCATTCCACCAATTGCTCCACAATCACCCTCACCTATCATCTGGGGCTGGTACAATAGGCCAGAAGTGGCCGCAGTACAAGGGACTTAGTCCCACCCCACTAGCAATAAAAGAAATAAGGTCAATGGTATATCAGAACGCATGCAAATGTTTTTCTACTAACGGTTTCTTAAGGAAGGGCAGTAGGCTAATTGAATCTACAATTCAGTTAATGTGACGCTATTTTTGCACCTCATATACCCAGGCAGTGCCTGTGGAACTTTACGTGAACAACTGGCTCACAGCCAACCAATTTACTGTTTGAACTGCACCCGCTCACGTATGTATGTGTCCGCATGCATACGTGAGCGTGAGCGTATGTATGTGTCCGCATGCATACGTGAGCGTGAGCGTATGTGTCCGCATGCACACGTGAGCGTATGTGTGTCCGCATGCATACGTGAGCGTGAGCGTATGTATGTGTCCGCATGCATACATGTGCGTATGAAGAATTACACGTGGTTTATTTAGTTACGCTTTCGGTTACTAGGGTTAGCTTATATAATGTAGAATGACAAAATGACCAGAGAATGAATTGGAAAGGACTTGCATGGATCATGGCCCAATTTAAATATTACCCTTGAACTGATTTGGAGGGACTGAGAAAATTCACGAAGTCCACAGCCAGGATAGCCGATCTCGGGGCAGAGATTTGAAACCGGAACCTCCTGAATATGAAGCAGGGGTGTTAACCACTCCACCACGACAGTCTTGTGTGTGTGTGTGTGTGTGTGTATGCAATTTGTAAACAAATGAAACATATTGTAGTTCCATATGAATAGTGCTCCCGGATCCAGGAACGAATACAGTCCAACAGAATCATTTTAGACGCCCAGAGAAATTACCTCAGGATTTGGCAGTCCTTTCTGGAATCCCGAGGCCAGTTAAAATCTGTGCCTGTTTCTTTTGTGCTTTGCTTCAGTCGCTGCAGATACATATCCAGTATTATATGCAACAGTTCGACATCTCCATACTTAGTCCTCTGTAATTCTTAAATAACACACGTAACCCTTGCATCAGTCACCATATGGGATGAAGTACGGAACTAATATGTCACTGAGAAAGAAACATATTTCAAACAAAACAAGTAAAGCTTGCATCAGCGATTTATACAGAATTACGCAGAATCGGGGGGGGGGGGGAAATCACCGTGAGAGGCTCAAAGATATATCGCAAAGTTCATTATAAACAACAACTAAGAAGTAATCTTCAGTTAAATACACGAAGTTCATCTACAAATACATGAAAGTTCAGCTCCTACAAAAACAAAACAAACTCCGTGGCCTGTAGTCCGTAAGCGAATTATACCGACCGAGTGACCACCAACTGTCGGCGAAGTTAGTGCCAACTTCTGCGGATATAGAGTGCCGCGTGGTCAGCGCATATCCAAACGGCCGTTAATTTTCTGTTTTCTAGACTGGATATGCTATTTCCTTGAAATAGCTCCTCAATTATCCTCACAAGGCTGAGTGGACCCCGTTCCAGACCCGCTAATTCTCAGAAAATCCTAATAGCGCCGGGAATCGAACCCGGGACTTCTGTATCTGTAGCCAGTAACTCTGACCACATGACTACAGAGGCGGTCGAAAGTTGAGATACTACCTCACAAAAGTCAAAGACCATTCGGTTAATGCTGTTTGGAGTAATAATCGCTGTTTATTCGAACACTCATAAGAATCACATATATATGTATATTATGTGGACAAAATGTAGAGTTTCAGAACGTTAAAAGAGGCCATATATACAATAACTGCTGTGCTCTAAAGGGATAAAATTAATATTCCGAAAGCTCACCACTCTCGAGTGACCTAGATGGATTATGATCCAAGAGTGGGAAATTAAATAATTCCGTGTAATATGCGGGGTTCTCGCGATGGTGAGCTTGAGGAATACTGTCCTATGCCATGTGACGTAGTGCAGGTTGGTAATTCACCAACGTTTCGGAGAAACGTTAACACCTCGGCCCCTATTAGTGTCTCGCATTGGTCATTTCACGCATCTCCTTACTACTGAAATCGGCCCATTTCAGGGCCTCGATTCCTCCTCCATGCTTGCCCTCATTCCTACTGATTCGCTCATGGCTCCTATCCCGGTCTACAGCTGTACCACCTTTCTACCCATCTCAGCTTACTCTTCTACCTTGAAGATGGAGGCAGCATGTCTCTCTCAAATATCACTAAACTTCTACTTACTCACTCACGGAGCTGAGCCCTGCTGGAGGAGCCGCCAATTCTGCAGCTACTCAAGAATTTCCCAGCATTTTATGGAACCCGAAGGTTCATTACCTTGTTCACAAGAGCCCTCCACTGGTCCCTATCCTGAGCCAGATCAATCCAATCTATACCATCCCACCCTATCTCTCTAAGATCAATTTTAATATTGTCCACCCACCTACGCCTTGGTCTTCCCAGTGGTCTCTCTCCTTCCGGCTTTCCCACCAATACCTTATATGCATTCCTCGTCACTAAACTTCTAACAAGTACAAAAGTCACATACTACAAGAATTTGTTCTTCAACTGGACTGAATTGTTTTCATGGGTTACTTAACGGCTCTGTCAATATCTAAACTACACAGTGTCGGATGTAAACTAGAAATTATTTGCAAGGAAGCAGTCACGGCCTAACCGAGGTACTATGACAGAATTTTTGCCTGAAGGACTCAAAGAATATCAAGACATATCTCAGTCAGGACAGCCGGTGTCCCAGTCGATATTCTAACCCCTGAATGTGTTGATTTCTTGAAAGAACTAGGATATTGGTATAGCAGGTTTCCATTTGTATTATCCCGTTCAATAATTCCTTCCCAAGGCGACTGTTATTTCCTGGATGTACAATATTTCACTTGGCATCAGTAAAGCCAAAAGAACATTCCAGTGCAATATTAGGAACATATAATGATACTGACATAATTAACTCCACGAAGCAGAGCTCTTATTGAGAATTTAGTAATTTCTGGTAATCAATCCTTACTACATCTTCGTTCGATAGGTATATTTTCAACAGACTTGTTGCAGAATCCGAAGTTTCTCTACGTTCAACATAAAAGCTTACTACTGACTTCTAACCCGAGCTAATTTAATCCACTTCACATTCCTCTAAATCAAACTTCCGCCCAAATGATCTCTTTCCAACCAAAATGTTATGTTTCTTCCCTTTCCCATTCATGCTACACATGCAAATAGTTTCAGCAACCATCATTACTATGCAATCTCCGCCAATGCAGTTGTTCAGGCATTCAGATATAAAACAGACAATTATTTCTGTATTATTCGCTTTCGGGTTCTAGCCATGTCGTACTTTAAGCTGTTCCAACGTGTCAGCGCACACCGCAATCACCATCTTCGTCCTGAAGATGATCCTATTCCTCGAGAGCAGAAGATATTAAACCTCAGTCAAAGACGGCAAAAAGATAATTTTTAAATACGTATGTTCTTGTTCCTTGCTTCCTTTGCATAATCGCGATAATGAAGATTTTAAAACATGATATGAATTCTGAAGATACTAAGTCTGAATCTCAGGCTACGCCATAGCTCAAGCGGTTAGTCGCTGGCTTCCCACCGCGGCGGCCCGGGTTCGATCCCGGGTCTGGTCAAGTGGGATTTGTGGTGGACAAAGTGGCGCTGGGGCAGGTTTTCTCCGAGTGCTTCGGTTTCCCCTGCCAATCTTCATTCCACCAATTGCTCCACAATCACCCTCATCTATCATCTGGGGCTGGTACAATAGGCCAGAAGTGGCCGCAGTACAAGGGACCTAGTCCCACCCCACTAGCAATAAAAAAAGTCTGAATCTCTTACCCTGTGATTTCTTATGGTTATCCCTAGTCCCTCGACACGAACACCAGGACAGTACTATATGAAGAAGGTCGCACCCACTTCCTTCTCGATTATTTCTAGTTCACGGTCCGTAACATCTCAAGTCATTCAACATTTGATAATCTAAAAAACGAACAGGTTGGTCTAGAGGTAAATCTCTAGACTTGTATTCGGGAGATACTTGGTTCAAATTTCGATAAAGTCACCGGCTATCCTGACTGAAGATTTTCGCGGGTTTCCTCAGTTTTCCTACGCAATTCACCTTAATTAAGTCACGGCCACTTCCTTCTAAATCCTTCCCAATTAATTATTCGTCAGTCATCCTACCATCCGATGCTTTGCGGTCTCGATGCTGAAAGCTTCGTCCAATAACCCACAATAACCCAAACGCTGATATGAGATCGTTAAGTAGCTATCTTCCTGACCTTGCTCACTTCAACAACGCCATTGTATTATCGACCCACTGGCAGCTGGTTGCCATGGTTACCTAGTTCCATCTCAGTCTGTTGCTCCATAAGTGAGAGCTTGATGCTTCCACCAGGAGAGAGAGACTTGGTTAGTCGCGCAGTCGTCCTTGCCTCGTCTGTAATCATGACCTTGCATCGAAATTGGTAAACTAAACTCTGTTTTTTTTTTTAGTTTCTTGGGGTGGGGTGAGATTGAGCACACTTGGTACGTAGGCTGCTAATTGGCCTATCGTACCAGCTCCGGATGACAGACGATGATGAGTTTGGAGCAGTCGGTGGAATGGGAATTGGCAGGGGAAACCGAAGTACTCGGAGAAAACCTGGCCCAGTGCCACTTTGTCCACCACAAATCCCACATGACCTACTCTCCTGAGAGTAAATGTAACGGGGCGTGAAGCTGAACAGACCATCCTTTAACGCCAAGATCAGGAGTGTGTGAGGCTATACCAGCCATTCACACGTCTTCATAGTGTGGTGCTTAATTAAGCATAACTTCACTTTCCTTACTTTAACTGTCGCTCAAGTACTTCATTCCTCAACCCTTGTCATACCGATAATACCGAAGGCTACAACAAAAAACTCCGTGGCTTTAGCTCGCAAGTGAACTATACCGACCGAGCGACCGCCGCTTGTCGGCTAAGTTAGTGCCAACTTTAGCAGACAGACGGTGTTGCGTGGTCCTCACGAGGCTGAGTGGACACCGTTTCAGACCCACTACTTCTCAGAAAATCTGGTAGCGCCGGGAATCGAACCCGGACCTCTGGATATGTAGCCAGGAACTCTTGATACTTACAGTATCACTAAATAACATTTTTAAAAAGTCACTAAAGTCGGCAGTTTACCCAATAATTCCTGGTGCTTCTAAAACTTCTGATTCTGTGGTAACGTTTTCAGCTTACATCAGATACGCTGGAAATTATTCTGTTACCCCTGGGGATAAATTCAGGAGCGTCAGATTTCATTATTATAGGATGTCAAAGTATTGAGCGGGATAGCCCCAATACCCCCTCTTGCAACCCCCCCTGCCCTACTTCAATGATCCTATGAAGAAGGCCCACGGTATAACGAAACAAAGTTTAATACCGACGCTCACATTCAGAATTCCTCGTGTATCAATGTTGACATTGGCTTCGTGCCAGTGGTATTTCTTCATACTGCAAAACAGCCGTTTGCACACAGCTTCTGACTTTATCTCTGCTTCTAAAACAAACGTCAATGAAACAAGTACTAGTCTTATAATTAGTATATGTTTTTCTACCTATCGATGAATTCATCCATACAAGAGTGCTTGGTCTTGTAGCAGTAATACTATACAGCAAACTCCCTGCCAATCGCCAATGTTAACTTAAAAAAAAAAAAACGTCAATTAACAAGACAAGGGTTTTGTGGAAATTTGGAGTATGGAAAACGCGACTACTGTTAACAGTCACGGAAAAGTTTCGTCAAAAATCTGAAGGGAATGGCCGGCGTGGAAGATGTAAGAGCAGATGAGAGGATAATATTAAAATGTATTTTACAGACATTCGGGTAATGGGGTATATGCACAAATTCATAACCGCGGCTACAAAAACTAAAATATCAAGTTTGGACAAACTAGCTAAAAATGGAATAGATTCTTAAAATACGCGGTTGGCAAGAATTGCATTTGTTCGCTTCATACTTGCAGTTTTTTTTTAATTCGCTTAGTGGGGGGTGGAGTCCAATTGGGTCCACTCGGAACGGCGGCCACTGATTGGCCTATTGTAGCCTGCCCCGGGTGATTATGATGATGGAGAAGTTGGTGGAATGAAGATAGGCAAGGGAAACCGAAGTACTCGGAGAAATCCCGCCTCAGCGCCACTTTGTCCACCACAAATCCCACTTGACCAGACCCGGGATCAAACCCGGGCCGCCGCGGTGGGAAACCAACGACTAAGCGCTTGAGCTATGGCGCGGCCCATACGTGCAGTTAATACAAGGTATGTGTGTGTCAAGTCGGCCACGAAAGGGCTAAGATCTTTAATGGGTCATTATTTCAAGTTAAGGCATCATAATAACCCGAGTTTAAAGTACCACTACTTAAAACCAAAAATTTACAGCTAAAGTGCGCTACTACAGACCAAGACGATTTCTTTACATGACAGGAGCAGCTCTCTTGATTAAAAAAAAATCCTTCTTTAGTTCAAATATAGACCTAGTTAAAATCATAGCTGGCTACGAAATAACTATTGCTCATAAGTTAATAACCGTGGCAGAATAAAGACGAAGACTTCAGATACCATAATCAGAAGGAGCGATAGAGGCAACGAAAACCGTCAAATTCTAGCGCAGATTGTGGCCCTATAATTACCATGAGAATTATGTATGTAGTTTCATATGCGATTTCATTGTTACGCCAATAGACGTAGATTCTAAATGGTTCTACCGATGGTGTGTAACACTAACCATTACGCCTGAGGACGAAAACAGACCCACTTTCCGAAACGCTGTGTCCTTTATAATACCAGACGGCGGACGGAACCCAAAAGCCCTATAATCCCAACAGGCTTGTGACTGGCAACTAGCTCCCTTAGTACAGGTCAATGTTTTTATGCTCGCAAGTATCACATCGCGAATCTGTACACACTCGATTTCTCTTCCACACAGTGCGCAGCAAACTAAGCTATACCCTGAGCGCCAACTTTTCTGCGCAGTCACAACTCAGTGGCCTCCACAAAATAACAACACTGTAGCAGAATAAGCCTGGAAACATAAGCCTGGCCATGACCTTCAGAATGAGAGACACTTGCCTGAAGCTGTCACGTTTTGGGATTAGCGTATTGTTTGCAGCTGATGATTCACTACAAGGCTGATTCTTTGCAATTTTACTCGCAGCATGAGTATGGCAAAGTCAGCAGCAGATGTGTCTTCCGATCTCAAAAACAAGCACTTACTTCACTCCAATGAAGTACATGGAGTTCCGAGCGTAAGTCATGAAGCCACCTTTCCTATCGCGTAATTTCTACTCAAAAACATCCATGAAGCCTATTATTGCTATTTCATTTCATTTCTGTGAAGCACTTCTTATTTAATTAGACCTTGAGGATTTTAAACAATGCTATCATCTGGGGTACGACGTTGAGTAGTGTGGCAGAAGGCTACCGACGTTTCGGAGGAACGTACTGCGTCTAGGGTCGAAGTGTAAGTGAAGCCAGCAAACAAGCAAGCACAGCACTGCCATTGGCAGAGGTGTGGTGATACATCACTGCAATCATGGTAAACCGCTTCATATATTTTGCTGAAATTCTTTCACTAATTCAAATTTCACTGTCCCGACTTTTAAGTAAGCTTATCAAACTTCAAAGAACGCCGCTGATAATTCTGTATACTATATTATGGGGTAGGCCGATACCGTCTTCAGTCTTTTTTTATTCATGTGAAGCAGCTGTCGCGAAGTTGAGATAGCGCAGTCGGTATAGCGACAGGCCGCAGTCTGGAAGGCCGAGGTGTCGGAGTTCGAGCCCTCTCAAGGGCAAAATTTTTCTCCTCTCCACGTCGTTCAGACCGGTTCTGGGGTCCATCAGCCTCATATCCAATGGGTACCGGGTGCTCTTTCTACGGGGGTAAAGCGGCAGGGGCGTGAAGCTGAGTACTCGCCTCGAAATAGTGCCGAGGTCAAGAATACGTGGGTCTATTCATCCAATCCCCCATAAGTCATCATGGCGTAGGGCTTAATTAGTAGTTAAGCATATGGACAATTTCGCCTCTTTTACCAGCCGCCGGCGCCTAGTACCATACAAGGTCAGCTGCCAATGTAGTACTATCTATGAACTACTACGGTTTACGCAATGGCTTGACCGTTGGCAAAAGAAAGGTTACGCAACCCACGTGTTGCTAAAAACATTAAATATTACAGAATTAAAGCTAAGAGCAAAGTCTGGTACATACGGAGTTAGTTTTCACAGGAGATGGCACTAGTATGATGTCTCGTACGAGAAATAGCACCTAGTCTCCACTTAGATTTACGACTCGAATCGAAAGGTTTTGTTACGTTCGGATTTAAGCACGAGTTTTAAAGTGGTTAGTGCTGGAGCGCTGTACTTATTTAATCACAATACCTTATTCTTCAAATACAATTTTACGTATAACAGGCTACTTCAAATTAATAAAGGATTCATTATCATCCGGCCGCAACAGACGCAACAGCACTCTAGAAGCTCTCATTAACCGACGTTTTTCTATTCTCTGGCACATCCATCATTGTCTCTTTGTATCTCAGGAGTTACTTCAGTCGACTCGTAATCATCTCACAAACAGACTGTTGCACCTGCTCTAGCTGGTTCGCTCGCGGATTTCTTCGTCTTCTACCCTGAAGATGGAGGCGATACGTTTTTCCGAAACGTCTGTTAACACAATTTCTACACGGCGCCACATCCCAGAAGACGGCTTTCTTCATAGTCACCGTCGTGAAAACCTCAAATCTTACAAGTGTTACTTCCTGTCCCACACAGCCCATCTCGAGTAATGACAACGAACCGAGTGCACACTTCAGGGATCCAGTTAAATTTAATCCAAGTTAGTATTCGATAAACAATGTGATGAGTATCACCGTGTTCACCGAATCTTAGGCAGAATGCCGAAGGACACCCGCCTTAATTATAAGCAGCACGCTTTTTCTAAAAATAAAATATGTTTTCTGGTATTCTCACGAAAGGTTTTAGCTACAAGGCCGAATCACCGGCATATGTGAGACTTCTGAGAAGTCTGCTAGTACGCATCGATTGTTTGCCCGTATGCATACCGAATGATAAAAGCACCTTCAAGGCTATGCAAAGATACAGAAACTCATTGAACTCGAGTCATAAATGATGAAGTAAACAATATTAGTATTGAACCTGCACTTTCCATGATATGACTCATTCCATTAACCTTATTCCCACTACCTGAAACGTCGCTAGCTAACCAACAAACGAAGTAAAAAAACGAACTCCGTGGTTTTAGCCCGCAAGCGAACGATACCGACCGAGCGACCGCCTCTTGTCGGCGAAGTAAGTGCCAACTTTAGCGGATAGAGGGTGTCGCGTGGTCAGCGCAACGAATCCTCACGGCCGTTATAATAAATTAAGTAACTAATAGCAAATACCGAAAGCTGAGGAACAGCTGGTCGGTGGGTTATATTGCTGCTGGCCCTCGCCTGCACAGTGGTCCTAGGTTCTGAGTCCCACGGAACTCATGACCATATTTACTGCCTGACGGCTCCAGGAATCTTCAGCGTTGTCATTAGCCCACCAAATGTGGGCGACTCTCAATTTGAACCGGGAAGACCGGCTAACTGAAGGTTCTTGGCGATTTTCTTCAGTTACTAAAAGAGAATTCTGGCATGTCTCTTCAACAGGTCATAACTTTACTTCTTTTGGCTTATTTTGGACTTCATCCATCGTCTGGTATGTAAAAGACAAAAGACCACGACGTTTCGGAGACTGGATCTGTCTCCGTCTTCAGGTGGGTAGGGAAGGATAAACGTACTCAGTTGGGCTCGTTAGAAAGAGCTAGTCTCAATCACTGGACCCATACCATACATACCAGACGATGGATGAAGTCCAAAATAAGCCGAAAGAAGTACAGTATACACCATCGTCAGAATCCTTTCAAGTCTATCCAGGTCATAACTTGTTCTTTCAACGTTGTTTTCATTCCACATTAACACATGGAGTAGTCAAAGTAACTTAATTTTCGTGAAAACGGAATGATTGCTCAACTAGCCAAGAAATTACACGTCTTTATGAAGCCCAAAGGTTCTGTAACGTGTTCACGGGATCCTACCATTGGTTTGTATCCTGAACCAGCTGGACCCGCTCAACAGCCTCACACATATTTCCTGCAACCTCACATCCACGCTTAGGTATTTCAAGTTCTCTATTCCCTTCAGGTTTTCGAACTACGTATAATTTTTATACATTTCTTTTCTTTTTCGTTCCGTCACAATAAGAAATATGGATATACCATACATCCGTCCTTTTTACAGCCCGAGTGTTTAGAAGTGACACACATCCGACGCGGAGTAGGAGAAGTATTGGTAGTGGCGGGGAGAGCTCCAGCATGGTGACAAGTGTGGAGGGGAAAGCAGTACAGGCGTTCTCAAAAGGAAATAACTTCTTACTTCATTGTGTTGCATAGTGTTGGCGGTTTAGTCTCGATGATGTTCGCACATCCGATGTTAAGTTTTAAGTGCCGAATGGCAGACTATCATGCACTTTACACTACTGTACACTATACACTATTATTATACATGAAGAGTTTATTTACATATTACACAGGTCTATTCTAAAGGGGCAACACCGGCAATATCCGCATAGATATCATCTCCACATGCCTGTCCATCCTCGTCACCACCAGATGAATCGGAGCTATCATCAGAACTGTCATCACTATCACCGCCAACGTGGAAGACGAATTCCCGTCCTGCGTCCAAAAGGCATTTCCGTGCCATTAATTGTTGCTCATTGCTCAAAGTGGCTAGTGGAGATTTCCTAGGTCTTTCTTTATGGGGTGTCGAAAAGGAAGTGGAAGCCCCAGATTCGATATTTTTGTTTCTCTTATTATTCTTCTGACACTACTTTCCGATACACCTGTTGCCTTTGCTACTTCCACTCCTATGTTCTTCAGTGTAATTGCTGGCCCAGCCTCTTTCATATACTTATATACATTACTAACAATTTCTCTTGGTTGTGAATGCAACACTTTTCCACTCAATTTACTTCGTGTAGGTGGCATGTTAAAGGAGATAGAAAAATGTACAAATATAAATGAACAAAANGAGACGTCTGCTCGCACTGAAAACAAACGAATGACGAATCACAACACCCCTCAACTTTCACGAATGGACCTGCCCATCCACTGCGCAGCTTTTCCTCGACTGTCACCTCTAAATACTCGGGCTGTACATGTTTCGCCTCATTAAGCCATCATCAGGTAATTGACTTCTTTACATACACATGTATTGGTCTGTTAGTATTCTTACATACTGGAATACTGTTCTTTCAGTAACATTGTCACATATCTAGGAGTAACTATAGCCGGGGTTTGAATTGTATTTATTGACCACCTTTACACAACACTCGGAACTACAAGTAATTACAGCGCTATCGCTGATCTCCACACTTCACAAATCACTACACGCTAAGTCTTTTCCGAGCCTGCTGTGTCTCCAACAGCCGTTCCCCAGCAACGGCTAACAGAGGAGATTCTTCAGCTTTCCGCACTAGAGCAGTTGCTATCGAGCGAATATCCAGGAACTGAACTTACTCAGCCGGCTTGGGGTCCTCGCTATAATAGTCCAGGGACGGACTCAACACAAAACACCGCCTCAACGTTCTTCTATTGTTGTTACGGGTGGTTGCCTAGGGACAGGCCGGATATCGTTGACGTGTTTACCGGTCGCTACCAAGCAACAAACGTTCCTTCTCGCGATCGTTGAATAATAATGGTACGACACGCTACATGCAGTTAGATATAAAAAGGTGTGTTCTCCTTTAAGATTAAATATTAATAGCTAAGATGTTGTATCAATGAAAATAAAATTAAGGGTTTATAAAAGGTTTTCTTGCGTTTTATGTGGATGCAGTACTTGTGTGTAGCTCTTTTGCCGGTGTACATTTTTGGGTTCTTCCCTGCCTTGTATTGAGGTAGTGTGTTTGTTGGCTTGTGGGCATGTGTCTGATTGCGTTTCTCCCCGCTTATGTTCCTCGCATTTGAGAGAATTATTGTGTCGTGTGTGGTGGTTGTAAACTGGAAAGCGAAAATTAATAAGACTATAGTTCGGCCATCTGTTACTTGTCTCCCAGGTCCAATATTCTCCGCAACTTCCTGTTCTCGATCACCAATCTATATTCTTCATTTAATGTGCCAGACCAAGTATCGCAACCACAAAAACAAGCAAATTTATAGTAAGGCAAAGATTCTGAAATGAATTTATACAAGCATATTTCGAATTTAATATGCTCCTGTTTTCCCGAATGCAATTTTGACAAATCGCCGTAAAATGAAACACAAAACAAACAACAAGCCATACTTAGAATATAGTCCGTCAAGCACCTATAAAAAAAAGGTTGAGGAATTGACAGTTCTGCGAGTAACAGTGAACTTTAGTCGTGTTTTAAGGGCATAATACCGTTAACGTCTGACGGTAATAAACAGAAACAGTTACATCTGTTTCTTTACGAGGTAAAAATGGCGATGAAGGACAATCGGAAAAAACAGAAGTTCTCTCTTTACACAAGGAGAATTACTGAATTTGTACTTTCGTAACAAAATTATGTCTAACAATGTATTGCAAGTTCGAAAGTTGAGCTCAAACTAAGAACCTCATAAGTCCGAAGGAATTCGCAAGTCAGGAACCCATGAAGCCCACACGTCATGTTTCTTGCTGCCAAATCATACAATATTTACGAGCAAGCTTATTTTGGCGATGTGTAATATTCAAATTGCGAACAACAAGAAATACTCGAAGCTGTACATTTGAAGGCCAACAAATTTTACTCACACTTCTTCACTCCTCTACATCTAGGGAAAGTCGCCCGTAACTCTGTACGAAAAAGGACGAAACTTGCAGTACTACACAAAGAATTCCAGGGAGAACCATCAAAGCCTACTTTCCTATAGCACACACTACCAGTCCTGCAGATCTTGTTTTGCCAGTGCCTTGTTTAGACAATATAAATTTACAATCCAATAATAAAACGCAATTCA
Source organism: Cryptotermes secundus (assembly GCF_002891405.2). NCBI lineage: Eukaryota > Metazoa > Arthropoda > Insecta > Blattodea > Kalotermitidae > Cryptotermes > Cryptotermes secundus. The sequence goes on from NW_019727091.1 coordinate 559,092, forward strand.
AATCATGGGTTAGCGTGCTTGGCTCGCGGGCAGATGATAATATGATTGAATCTAAGTCACGCCAGACTTTTTCCTGTTATTTGCAACTAAATATTACACTGTTGTGTTTGTAAATTTTTGTTCTCTGGAAGTACTTATGAAGTAGACATTTTGTCTATGTTAATTATGTTGGTCACAACCTCACAATTTCACAATGCTGCCATGTTTGTAACATGTGACTCACAGACATTCAAAGTTATACATATTTGATATAGACATTTATAGTACGTTTATTACTAACCTAACGAACAAAATTTCCTAAGCCTAGCTCAAATGGTCTACTAGTTACCAAATAGAGAGACAAAGAAATTGTTCCAGTTTTCGCACGGCCTCCATGTCATTATTTCACATTCAATAAAACCTGAATTAGAAACTGCATATTATTCAAATTCCTCTTACCATACATCATATCAGAATAATAAATTACGTGTTGCTTCCATCTCACAATACGGTGCGTTAGCCATTTTGTTATTCTCAAGTGTAGGGAATCACAATGAAAGAAATGGATACCTTCAACAAAACTTTATACAAAACTCCGTGGAAATCGGCCAACTGGTTCAAAATTCCTGCTATTTCAATACTTCAGAATACATTAAACATTATAAAAATAACAAAATGCATGGGTTCAGACTGAATGCGGAACTGATAATTGCTCTTAAAATTCTCAGTTATAAAGACTGCTTGCAATTACTGTATATACCTATATGCTGGCAAATTTGTCATGTCCCTGACGAAGGAAATGTGGTCACAACAGTCCCTGCAGGCCTGTTTAAAATAAGATAAAGGAATGACTGCGAAAATTGCCATAGCAGTACAGACCGCCGGCTATGGGTAGACCTTAACAAGAGAATTAGGTGTCACTATAGAAACAATCTTATCAAATGCTCAACGTGGATTTAGGAAAGGACAATCTTGTTCAGACTATCCTACTATCAAGAAACCCCAGCTTATGGAACATGACTGGAAAAGATGTACTCCAAGACGTAATACACATAACTATCGACGGCGTTCTGTAAGTTTATTAAGCTTCCGTAAAAACTGGAATAATGAGATACAAAGTAGTGACAATCGCAGATGTCCAATTTAAACAAAACAAGTTTAAGCGTTCGTGAGATACATGGATGTAATAATTTGTGGTTTATGAAGAAAGCAGTCTTCTGGGATTTGGCACCGTGTATATGTGGTGTTAACCGACGTTTCGGAGGAACGTATCGCCTCCATCTTCAGGGTAGAAGAAAAAATATAAGAAATCTGCAAGCGAAGA